>NC_042973.1:19264270-19436770 GCF_901001165.1 Salmo trutta
GGAGTTAGTGTTCATCATTTAATAGAACAACGTGAACACTATACAAAAACAAGAAAAGAGAAAACCGACAGTCCTGTCAGGTGCAAACACTAACAGAAACAATTACCCACAAAACCCAAAGGAAAAACATGCTCCATATGTGACTCCCAATCAGCAACAACGAGCTTCAGCTGTGCCTGATTGGGAGCCACACACGGCCCAAAACAAAGAAATACAAAAACATAGAAGAAGGAACATAGAACGCCCACCCAATGTAACACCCTGGCCTAACCTAAATAAAGAACAAAAACCCCTCTCTATGGCCAGGGCGTTACAATATAGATTCCATAGAGGGGAGAATGAAAAAGTACTAAAGTTGAACAGTGGCTTATGTCTGATCGATTATAAAGATCAGCAGGGGACCTTCAACCTCTTCTCTATTTCACTGTCAGTGGATGGCTACCATCCCAGTGTCTCTGAAAAAAAAGTCCCAGTCAAAAAGATGATGTCATATCCCTTCCCTTCAGACGATCCTCTTGATAATGATCCTGAGTATAACATTGCCAGTGGAAAAAGGTCTGTGATGATCATAGATAAAGCTAGGAATGCCTCAGATGGCTTGAGTTTGTAGAATAAATCTTAAAAATAGCCAGGATTGCTACAGGCGGTTCAATTTGCATATCCCTACAAGTTTTAGGCAGCAGTTAAGCTCTTCTGGCCAGATTGGAATAGTTGTGATGAGAGAGGGCTTGCACGCTTCACATAAACGCTGCCATCATCCAGTTTAACTTCATACACTTGTTGCTAAAACAGACAAAAACTCAAAACAAAGGATACGTGACAGCTGGAAAAATAGAAAAGAAACACAACAACTTGACTCTTAGCTTTGCCATGAGCAGAGAGCTCACTCTGGGCAGAACGTGTCAGAACACTCAATACTATGGATGGGAATTGCTATGGACCTCACAATATGATATTTATCACCATACCTAGGTCCTGATATGTTATGTATTGCGATTCTCACAATTGTACATGTATTGCGGTTTGATGTTCCAAACATATTGCTCACCATATGTCTGCTGCAGAGGGACAAGGGAGAGCCATGGAAATAAAAGACCTGAAAACATGTTGGCTCCCTATTTAAAAAGAAGGAGAACAAGTTATGAAGGAAAAATACTGGAGTTTGGGTGCAGATACAACAAACTAGCGATATGATATATCATCAAATATAATATCCCAGTTTGTAATGGTATCAATTGTTTTCCACATCACTACTCAATACTGTTGTCACAGTTGCTAGTGTAGCCTCTGCCTATTTTGTTTTTGCACACACTTCACTGATTAAGAATACACATTTCAAAATGTTGAGAAAGTCAACACAAGGACATACCAACACGGAGCTACTGGCGTTTCAAAAGGCAACAGACAAGCAGTCAGACCACCACTTCCACGTAAACCCCAAACACCTCATCTGACAGCTATGTTAACCTTGGACATAAGATCATTACCCCATGGGACTATTTGTGTGAGATGTTAACAAAATAATTTGCAGGCAACTCAATCCTTGTTTTTGCTCATGAATGGAATTATAAAGAAAAACAAATTGCTTATATTTCCAGTAATCCATTGACATGAAGGGAAGTTGATGGAAAAAGTGACGTGTATAAGGTCATGCACCCTCTTGGAACATGCAGATGCTTCCTTCCCTCTCTTTCTGAATTAATCATTGACCAGGATAGGTGACCATGAAAGGCTCTTTGTCACTGCTTTCTCCTGTCCAGTCAGAGCAACTGGATTTCAAGGAAGAAGGGTGATGCAGGGAAGAAATACCATTGTTGTCAGGCATCACATGCCATATAATAGGCTAAGCCCTTAGGCTGCACTTCTTGGCCAAGGCTTAGAGAGGGATGCATTGCAACTGCAGTGAAGTTTGTTTAATTTTGAGTTTACTGCATAGCATTCAGGGTTTGTGTGGAGGACGTGTAGGTTGGTTTATTGGCTGGTCTACATATTGGTCACAGATACAATACCTTAAAAAACAAGGGAGGGGAGTGGATCAGAAAACCAGTCAGTATCTGGTGTGACCACCATTTGCCTCATGCAGTGTTGATCAGGCTGTTGATTATGGCCTGTGGAATGTTTTCCCACTTCTCTTCAATGGCTGTGTGAAGTTGCTGGATAGTGGCGGGAACTGGAACGCGCTGTCGTACACGTTGATCCAGAGCATCCCAAACATGCTCAATGGGTGACATGTCTGGAGAGTATGTAGACAATGGAAGAACTGGGACAATTTCAGCTTCCAGGAATTGTGTAGAGATCCTTCCAACATGGGGCCATGCATTATCATGCTGAAACATGAGGGGATGGCAGTGGATGAATGGCATGACAGTGAGCCTCAGGATCTTGTCATGGTATCTCCGTGCATTCAAATTGCCATTGATAAAACGCAATTGTGTTCATTGTCCGTAGCTTATGCCTGCCCATACCATAACCACACCGCCACCATGGGGCTCACAATGGTGACATCAGCAAACCTCTCACCCACACGAGCCCATGCAGGTTGTCTGCGGTTGAGATGCCGGTTGGACGTACTGCTAAATTCTCTAGAACTACAGTAGAAGCGGTTTATGGTAGAGAAAGTAACATAATATTCTCTGACAACAGCTCTGGCGGACATTCCTGCAGACAAATGCCACTTGAGACATCTGTGGCATTTTGTTGTGTGACAAAACTGCACATTTTAGAGTGGCCTCCTATTGTCCCCAGCACAAGGTGCACCTGTGTAATGATCATGCTGTTTAATCACCTTCTTGATAACCCATACCTGTCAGGTGGATGGATTATCTTGGCAAAGGAGAAACACTCACTAACAGGGATGTAAACTCATTTTTGCATATCATTTTTGAGAAATAAGCTTTCTATGCATATGGAACACTTCTGGGATCTTTTATTTCAGCTCATGAAACAGGGGACCAACACTTTACATGTTGCATTTATATTTTTGTTTAGTGTAGTTCACATTCACCAATATATCTGGGCGCTGAATACAAAACAGCTGCAGGATTAGCTTTCAGGGGTAGTGACACCGCATTGGAAGTACATTTGCACATTTATATAGTGAGCAAATAGTTCAAAACAATTTTCTCAATTATCAATTCTAGTGCTCATTATTCTCTTTGGATTTCAGTCTTTCCATAATTTGATAGAAGCCAGACTGCCTCTGTCAGGTATTTGGTAAGGGGACATCCTCAGGTTGACTTTTCCATGCTGTGGACTGTTAACATTTATTAAACAGAAAATGTTTAATTGCAGCTAATTTGTTTCTACCCTTCATGATGAATTACTTAGTTATTACTAGACTATGACTATGATGTCATTAGGTAATGTATCATTTCCTGCATGGCCCAATATAAGATATAATCCATGTTATTGAAATATGCTATTAAAAAAAGAGCCTGCTGGATACTTAACTTTGGTGTAGCTTTATGGACTGAATGGAGATATGATTATGATGTTATTGAAACGTTTGGAAGATGTCACTTCATAAAGGCCAAAGTTGTTATATTTTATATTATATCGTAAGCAGGTCTACTCCGGATGACAGTTCATATGAAGTATCAAGTATGGAGAAAGTCTGTCACAATCAAAAAATCGACAGATCCAAAACCATTAAACGTTATGTTTCCTTATGGTACCGAGAGACATTTTAACATTTTCTTATGCAAATAACAATTATTTTGTGTGTTTTCCAAAATGTACATATGTTACTTCTCATGATCTGTCTTTCTTCAGCTTCTATAAACTCTGTTTCCATCTCTATTATGGTAATAGCCCTAATGCTGGCAGTAGATAAGTGACGTCTAATAGCACAACCCAAAACAGAGGCTCCTTGTTCTGATCTCTTAGCTACTTCTACAGGTAGGCCTGCTGTATAGCCACATAGGGATACATGCTGCGATCAGAAAGAGTGAATGCTATCACTGTCATGATATTTGATCTCACTGGACCTCAGTGAAAGCACATGCTTTTAGCAGTAATTCTATATGCTGGGTAATGAAAAATATGAATAAAGCAGTCACCATATCCCAGGGCATTCTGTGCTGTAATAAACTGTACCGCTGCCTGGTGCCCACAATGATAGTCATTTTCCCACTTCAGGAGTTTGAAGATGCTAAAAGGTGTTGGTCCGATTTATGGAGTACAAATTAAAGTACGGAAGAGCATTACACAGTAGGGTTTTTTATTTGCCCACCAGCCTGCCGACGCACGACCTACGTGACTACACAGCAGGCTGGTGTTAGCAAATCTATGAGATGGCCGGAGAAACTTTATGTCGGCAATGGATGTTGCCTCAATCCATGGAAGGAAAGGAAATATCCACTTTTCTCCTTCTTAAGACGATTTACTATGAAAGGAAATGGTGTCAGAATACACTCATAGTAACTCATAATACTCATAAACAAATAAAAACCTCATAATCAAGGATTAGGTTGATAATGAATATCTATTTTGGAGACAAAATAATTGTCTTAGAGACTGATTAGGAAGATGCAACGGTCAAATTTGGTTTACTTGTGTTAGTGCATGTGTTGTTCGATTTACAGTGTCTTTAGAAAGTACCCATACCACTTGATTTATAGAACATTTTGTTGCGTTACAGCCTAAATTCAAAACAAATTAAATAGATTTTTGTTCTCATCCATCTACACACAATACACCATAATTGTCACGTCCTGACCAGTAAAAGGGGTTATTTGTTATTGTAGTTTGGTTTCGGGGTTTGTTGGGCAATGTTCTATGGTAGTCTATTTCTATGTCTGTGTCTAGTTATTCTATTTCTATGCTTAGTTTATTGGGTTGACCTTCAATTGGAGGCAGCTGTTCCTCATTGCCTGTAATTGAAGGTCCTATTTAATAGGGGTGTTTTTCTATGGGATTTCTGGGTAGTTGTTTCTCCGTATAGTCATTTGTTTTTCGTTGTTGTTTTGTTCAAGTGTTTTATTTTTTAATAAATATGAAGATGAGCATACACATTTCCGCTGCGTTTTGGTCTACTCCATACGACGAACGTGACAATAATGACAAAGAGAAAACATGTTTTTATTAATTAATTTATTGAATATGAAATACAGAAATATCTCATTAACATAAATATTCACATCCCTGAGTCAATACATGTTAGAATCACATTTGGCAGCAATTACAGTTGTGAGTCTTTCTGTGTAAATCTTTAAGAGCTTTGCACACCTGGATTGTAAATATTTGCACATTATTATTTAAAATAATGTCTTCTAGGGTTCTAAAAAACTCCCTAGTCCTTTTTGATGACAAGCATACCCATAACATGATGCAGCCACCATGCTTGAAAATATGAAGAGTGGTACTCAGGGATGTGTTGTGTTGGATTTTCCCCAAACATAACACTTTGTATTCAGGACATAAAGTTAATTTCATTGCGACATTTTTTGCAGTTTTACTTTAGTGCCTTATTGCATGTTTTGGAATATTTTTATTCTGTACAGACTTCCTTCTTTTCACTCTGTCATTTAGGTTAGTATTGTGTAGTAACTACAATGTTGTTGATCCATCCTCAGTTTTCTCCTATCACAGACATTAAACTCTGTAACTGTTTTAAAGTCACCATTGGCCTTATGATGAAATCCCTGAGCGGTTTCTTTCCTCTCCGGCAACTGATTTAAGAAGGACGAGTGTATCTTTGTAGTGACTGGGTGCATTGATACACCATCCAAAGTGTAATTAATAACTTCACCATGCTCAAAGGGATATTCCATGTCAGATTATTTTTTTTACCCATCTACCAATAGGTGCCCTTCTTTGCGAGACTTTGGAAAACTTCCCTGGTCTTTGTGGTTGAATCTGGGTTCAAACTTCAATGCTCGACTGAGGGACCTTACAGATAACTGTATGTGTGGGGTACATCATTTTAAACACTATTGTTGCACAGAGTATTTCCATGCAATTTATGTTACTTGTTAAGTACATTTTTACTCCTGAATTTATTTAGGCTTGCCACAACAAAGGGGTTGAGTACTTATTGACTCAAGACATTTCAGCTTTGAAATTTGTATTCATTTGTAAACATTTCTAAAAACATAACTCCCCTTTGACATTATGGAGTATTGTGCGTAAGCCAGTGACAAAAAAAATCTAAATTTAATCCATTTTAAATTCAGGCTGTAACACAACAAATTGTGGAAAAAGTCAAGGGGTGTGAATACTTTCTGAAGGCACTCTATATTCACTTTAATGCAACACGGCCTGACTATTAGGCTGTAGACAGGAATTTCACAACTTTGCACAAAAGTTGTTTAATTGGTTCTAACTAAGCATTCTATGTAACGAGGTGGGGTTATGAATTCATCAGTCATAGAGCATTCTTCAAATACATTCCTCTGGTTCCCAGTCACCCACAATAGCCTACACTGTTGTGAAGTGGGTGAGGTGGCTTTGGTCCAAAACACTGTCTTGGCAACATGTCCGTCCTCATAACCTATAAAGTGGAATAATTTAAAGGTCCAGACTGCTGTTGAGTCAGAACTACTTAGGCTACACATTTTCTATTCATAAATAAAGACGAAATATGCATTTTGGAAAATGGAAACAGCACTCCGTAAGGCAACAATAAAAGTAAATATACTGCAGCAGCAAGCAAGTGTAAATTACATCACTCTACTTGCTTAGCGAGTATCACTTCCTCCTGATTCGGCCCATACCTGGCGCGCACTTGAGACCTCTGCCTTGCTAGCACACATGACCGCCCTCCTAATGCGGCTTACCAGTCGGCGCCACCAGAAAAGATAGCTATTCTCTGGTGTAAGTGGGGACACTTCAGGCTGAGGAGTAAGTTTTACACATCCCCATGTGCTACAGAATCAACAGCCACCGGAGTCCAAATTCTCTATAAATTAACTTGGTTTCTACAAGCAAACAACTTTTTCTACCACTGGTCAGTGTAACTTTGTTTTCAAAGGGCTAAATTTGGCCCAGAGAAATCCCTTCTCAGACAAGATATTTGCCAGCTAGCGAGGCCCCAACTCATCCATCATTAGCCTCCTCTTGTTCCCAAAACACTGTCCTCATTTCAGCAACCACCCTCAAGAGTCTCTTAACACATTGGCCAACCTTGGAGAGGGGGATAGGTTTCCAGCTAATATGGTTTTCATTATGTGAAAGCACCAGCTAAAGGTTAATAACAGTACCTGCTCACAGTAAATAGCATGCCTCATTCTCATCGCTTGCAATTACCCAGCTATTTTTCAGTTTTCAACAGGTGAGATGAATTAGAGACAAAGTCACTCGTGGTACAAATAATAAGATTGTTTGGTAAGGTATGTGCAATTTCCTTTGGCCTGATCATTATGGAGGTATGCATCCATCCTTCTTTATCGCTTGTATGTTCAGCCAGACACGACCCTGACAGGATCTTAATTTGATCACTCTTTTATTGGTGAGAATTTTATTGCTGAGAAAATGACAACTTGTAGTGTATTTGAGTTTGAAAAAGTATTCTAATGTTTGTAATTTCAGACTTGATTTGCCCTAACAAAAAATGTATCAACCCCTAAAAAATGTCCATTCATTATAATCCACATAATAATTCACAATTCCTTTTGTTGCAGGATTATTATCCTGCTGTAGCAAACTGGCTCAAATTAAGATCCTACATCTGCAGTGGGAATTTAACAGGAAACGAAACCCTGCGGTAAACTCTCCTGTAGCGAGTTCCTCTGGAAACAATAGTGTGTCCTCAGAGAGCACATTGATTGGGGTTACTCTCTTGTGTTTTTTCGGGTTTTTGTCGAACTGTAAATGAGATTAAAGCAAGGCCTGTCAACCTGATACTCTACCTTCTGTATTCAATATCCAAAACTATAATAAAAAGGACACACTCCTTCACAAGGCAATCGCGGAGTCATCTGCATTCAGAAATGAAATACACCGAGGAAAGATTTGAGAGCATGAAAAATGACTTTTGTTTGGCTTTGCTCCTCATACACATTGGGTAACAGAGTTATGTGAGTGCATAGGCCAAATCACTGTGTTGAAGATGCTGAAATACAACAGTGAATGTATACAGATATAGGACTTTAATTTGATCACCCTGTTGCAGGATAACTTTCCTGCAAAGCGTTTTGTAGGTTTTTTTTCAACTTTATTTTCCCTTATGAAAAATGTATCTATCTCTACAAAAATGTCCATTAATTATAATCCATATAATAATTAACATTTCCTGTTGCTGCAGGATTATTTTCCTGCTGTTGTAAACTGGCTCAAATTAAGATCCTATACCTGTACTCCCATCTCCTCCATCTAACCTCTTGGCCAGTCAACACTCCTCTCTCCAAACTCACATTGACTTTTTGTTGTAATCTACATGTTCTCTATTGACCATGGCTTTCTATGTATGTTGTGATGTTACACAGCTGTCATTGTGATGTTACACAGCTATCATTGTGATGTTACACAGCTGTCATTGTGATGTTACACAGCTGTCATTGTGATGTTACACAGCTGTCATTGTGATGTTACACAGCTGTCATTGCCCGCCTGCCAACAGCTTAGATTGTGAAAGAATGAGAGTAGAGGAATAATCCTCACCTGATGTAGGAGTGTGGCTCCAGTCTAGATCAAATCTTAGTGACATGTAGGCACATACATTAGGTTCTGGGTAAAAAAGGACAAGTTGAATGCAAAACAAATAACATTTTGGGGGTGGGCAGGTAGCCTAGTGGTTAGAGTGTTGGGCCAATAACTGAAAGGTTGCTAGATCAAATCACCGAGCTGACAAGGTAAAAATCTGTTGTTCTGCCCCTGAACAATGCAGTTAACCTACTGTTCCTTGGCTGTCCTTGTAAATTAGAATTTATTCTTAACTGACGTGCCTAGTTAAATAAATAAAATAAAAATATATCAGATTGAAGATACCATCTCCGTTCCAGATTATTCTGCTTATGAGTAAGGCTATGACTAGGGCCAAGTGTTTTTCACTGTCAGGTCTTATTTCCAGGAAAAACTCCAACTCATGGGGGATCAGATCAGAACAGAGCTAGGGTATTGCACTGGGTGTAAAGATTGCGCCATTCCTAAGCAGAGTCTGACCCCTGTCCTCACCTCTCGCCTCTGCTGCAGGTCTGCAGGAGCGATCAGACTCTAATGTATTCCTGTCTCTATGTCTCTTCACTCATGATCATATCCAGACACAATGTGCCTTGTTCTCCAAGTGGCTGTCTGCAGGGCCCAGAAAAACAGAGGGGAGGGAAATGAGGAGTGAAGGAGGAGGAGGAGAAGGAGGAGGAGGGGAGTAGTCACCATGTGAAACCACAGAGGGAGACCCAAGGTGGCCAGGTTGGTCTGTGTTGATGCTGTCATGGTGTGGCATATGAGTTAGGTTGGTCCATTATTGATGATGGAGTATGCATTGTATGATTTCTTAGAATGATTGATTGATCATTGGCCTGTTAATGCCATTCTGGCCTGCAATATAGGATCTCTCTGAGGAAAAAGCATAGTGCTACTGCCTGTGTTACTGATGATTTTATAATTATAATGGATTGGTTTTACAGTATACTGTCTAGACACTTTTCCAGGTGCTTAAAGTGCTTAGTATGAGGTAAATTCACACTAGGACAAGGCCACTGAATACATTTATCATTTTTCAAAACAAAATTTTTCCCTGAAAAAAGTTTCCCCAAGGGCATTGTCTAATCATTTCATGTTAATAAGTGTATAAAAAAATGCATAGAAATGCAGAAGTGAACTTACTCATCCCTCAGTCAGACTTGGCAGACATGACTCAAACATGTATTTTTTCCAAACTCACAAAAACATGAAACTTGTGAAATCCCACTGTCACTTCTCCTCATTGAGCAAAGTGTCTGGAAAGTGCATAAAATGAGTTAGAATAGAACCGTGAATTTGAAGGCAGCGGTTGGAGAGACTTGGCAGTGAGGTAGCCGTTGCACAAAGCCCTGTAAAAAATGGTGAGCAGTGGAATGCAAAGTGGCCCGTGGAGGGGTGTTAAGACGGTTCCAGTCTGCTGCCTGCGCCCAGGGTCAGCTGACAGTCCCAGCTGCCGAGGACCCTGTCCCTCCCACTTCCTCCTCCCCTCTAGTGGATGCTTCCTCACTACTGCCGACTATACCACAATATGACCCTGTTCAGTGTCAGACAGGGGCGGACATAGTGATTTGGAGGACCCAGGCATTTTCTTTATTGGGGTTTTATAGTAAAGACATAATTTAACTGTAAAAAATGTATTACCTTTTTATGTACTAAGAATAGAACCAGTCATCATATTTTCATCTGATTGTCAAACAAATCACTTCAAAAAGTAGGTTACCTTTGCACGTTCATCCAAAATAATTCCAGCATCTGAAGAGTAGTTGAAACTCTCTCTCACCGGAGAAAGCATCCAAGCAAGCGCAGCAGTGTCCCTTTGTCTTAATATGTAGCCCATGCATCTGCTGCTGTCTGGCCAAAGAGAGTATGACCTGCCATACTCTTTTTGTCCAGATAGAACTAGATACATGAAAATCAAATTAAAATAAATACAATTTTATATTTTGCAGATGTTAAGGCAGGTGCTGTGAAATGCTTGTTTCTCTAGCTGCAACAGTGCAGTGATACCTAACAATACACACAAATCCCCAAAATAAAAAGAAGGAATTCATAAATATCAGGAGGAGAAATGTCACAGTCTGGAATATAAATATACTGTATATTTACATAATGGTTTGCATAGACATGGACAGTATATGAATAGAAAAGGTGTGTACAGCAGTTATATAGGATGACTAGAATACAGTATATACAGTACATAGGAAGTAGGTAAAACAGTATGTAAACATTATTAAAGTGACCAGTGTTCAATGACTACAATCATAGGGCAGCAGTCTCTAAGGTGCAGGGTTGAGTACCGGCTGGTAGTCCACTAGTAACAGTGACAAAAGTTTAGGGCAGGGTACTGGGCGGAGACCGGCTAGTAGTGACTATTTAACAGTCTGATGGCCTGGAGATAGAAGCTGTTTTTCAGTCTCTCGGTCCTAGCTTTGATGCATCTGTACTGTATCCGCCTTCTAGAGGGAAGCGGGGTGAATAGGCCATGGCTCGGTGGCTGAGGTCCTTGATGATCTTCTAGGCCTTCCTGTGACACCGGATGCTGTAGATGTCCTCGAGAGCAGGCAGTGTGCCCCCGGTGATGGATTGGGCTAACCACCGTCTAGAGAGCCCAGTGGTTACGGAGGGTGCAATTGCCGTACCAGGTGGTGATACAGACCGACAGGATGATCTCAATGTTGCAGCTATAGAAGTTTGTGACCAAGTCAAATTTCTTCAGCCTCCTGAGTTTGAAGAGGCGCTGTTGCACCTTCTGATACTAACTTTCCTTGCTAGCTTACAGCTTAAGTTAAAATCAATTCACTAGCCTAGAACTTTTGTTTGTGATCATATGCATTTTTTTTTCTAATAAGAGGATAATATCTATTTAGCCTGACAGTGGGCTGGACAATAAGGGTGAAAATATATAAAAGTAGTAGTAGGGGGACCCCTACCCTATTGACAGCAGAAATCATCCCTTTCCCTTTCCAAATGTGGATGGACCATTTCAGGTTGTCAGTGAAGTGCACGCAGACAAACCGCTCCACTGAGGCCCTGTCGATGTGGATGGAGGCGTGCTCTCTCTGCTGTCTCCTGATCAGCTCCTTCTTTTTGTTGACGTTGAGGGAGAGGTTATTTTCCTGGCACACCTCTGCCAGGGTCCTCACCTCCTCCCTGTAGTCTGTCTCGACACTCTGAGGACGCGGCTTGAGATGCTGTCTGGGCTTGCAGCCTTGCAAAGGTTAACAAGTTTAAATGTCTTACTCACACTGGCCACAGAGAGCGAGAACTCACAGTCCTCATGCGTCGGTGGCACTGTGTTGTCCTCGAAGTGGGCGAAGGTGTTTAGCTTTTCCGGGAGCAAGGTATCGGTTTCCGCAACGTGGCTGGTTTTCCCTTTATAATCCATGATGGTCTGGAGTCACTGCCACACACGTCTTGTGTCTCAGCCATTGAATTGCGACTCCACTTTGTCTCTGTACAGACGTTTTGCCTGTTTGATTGCCTTACGTAGAGCCTAGCTGGAGTGTTTATACTCGTCCATGTTTCCAGTCACCTTGCCATGGTTAAATGCAGTAGTTCAGTTTGAGAGAATGCTGCCATCTATCCATGGTTTTTGGTTTGGATAAGTTGTAATTGTCACAGTGGGAACAATATCCTCTTCCTGATGAACTCAGTCACAGAGTCACTGTATTTGTCAATGCTATTCTCTGAGACAACCCGGAACATTTCCCTGTCCTTGTGGTCAAACAATCTTGGTCAGACCAACGTTGAACAGTCCTTACCACTGGTACTTCCTGGTTAAGTTTCTTCCTATAGGAGGGGAGGAGTAGAATGGAGGTGTGATATGACATGCATAAAAGAGGGTGGGGGAGGGCCTTGTAACCATCCCGGAAGAGGGAGTAGCAATGGTCAAGGCTTCTCTATTAGTGAGTAGCGCAGGAGATGTGTTGATAAAACTTCGGTAGCGTTTTCTTCAGATTTGCAAAATTAACCCTTTGGCACATACCAACAAACCAGTGTGATCATTCTACAGTGGTCCCTACAGCGTACGCTCAAACCGGCAGTTATGTAAAGTACTTAAGTGAAAATACTTTAAAGTACTACTTAAGTCGTTTTTTGCTGTGTCTGTACTTTACTATTTATATTTTTGACAACTTTTACTTCACTACATTCCTCAAAAAATATTGTACTTTTTACTCCATACATTTTCCCTGACAACCCAAAGTACTTGTTACTTTGCTATAACTTCAATTTCTCAAACATATGACTATTTTACACCATTTTAAAGACAAGACTCTCGTTAATCTAACCACACTGTCCGATTTCAAAAAGGCTTTACAGCGAAAGCAAAACATTAGATTATGTCAGGAGAGTACCCTGCCAAAAATAATCACGCAGCAATTTTCAAAGCAAGCATATATGTCACAAAAACCAAAACCACAGCTAAATGCAGCACTAACCTTTGATGATCTTCATCAGATGACACTCCTAGGACATTATGTTATACAATACATGCATGTTTTGTTCAATCAAGTTCATATTTATATCAAAAAACAGCTTTTTACATTAGCATGTGATGCTCAGAACAAAGATACCCACCGCAAACTTCCGGTGAATTTACTTAATTACTCACGATTAACGTTCACAAAATACATAACAATTATTTTAAGAATTATAGATACAGAACTCCTTTATGCAATCGCTGTGTCAGATTTTAAAATAGCTTTTTGGCGAAAGCACATTTTGCAATATTCTGAGTAGATAGCCCGGCCATCACGGCTAGCTACTTTGACACCCACCAAGTTTGGCCCTCACCAAACTCAGAATTACTATTAGAAAAATTGGATTACCTTTGCTGTTCTTCGTCAGAATGCACTCCCAGGACTTCTACTTCAACAACAAATGTTGTTTTGGTTTGAAATAATCCATAGTTATATCCAAATACCTCCGTTTTGTTCGTGCGTTCAGGTCAGTATCCGAAGGGTGACGCGCGAGCGCATTTCGTGACAAAAAATGTCAAAATATTCCATTACTGTACTTTGAAGCATGTCAAACGCTGTTTAAAATCAATTTTTATGCGATTTTTCGCGTAAAATAGCGATAATATTCCAACCGGGCGACGTTGTATTCATTCAAAGAGAGAAAGAAAAACATGGAGAATTCACATGAATGCGCATCTCCAGTGTCACTGTTCTCAGCCTGACCACTCACAAAATCTCCTGCTGTTTTTCGCCCAGAGACTGGAGAGACGTCATTCCACTTTCTGGCGCTTTCTGAGAGCCAATGGAAGCCTTAGAAAATGTCACGTTACAGCAGAGATGCTGTATTTTTGATAGAGATGCCGCAGAAGGAGAACAAATTGTCAGACAGGGCACTTCCTGTATGGAATCTTCTCAGGTTTTGGCCTGCCATATGAGTTCTGTTATACTCACAGACACCATTTGAACAGTGTTAGAAACTTTAGAGTGTTTTCTATCCAAATATACAAATTATATGCATATTCTCGTTTCTGGGCAAGAGTAGTAACCAGTTTAAATCGGGTACGTTTTTTTCCGGCCGTGCAAATACTGCCCCCTAGCCCCAACAGGTTAAATTCACGCTTTTATCAAGAGAAAATCCATGGTCATCACTACTGCCTATGGTCTGGCGGACTCACTAAACACAAATGCATCTTTTGCAAATAATGTCTGAGTGTTGGAGTGTGCCCCTGGCTATCCATAAATTTTAAAAACAGAAAATGGTGCCGTCTGCTTTCCTTAATATATGGAATTTGAAATTATGTATACTTTTACTTCCACTTTTGATACTTAAGTATATTTTAGTAATTACATTTACTTTTGATACTTACGTACAGTACAGTACCAGTCAAAAGTTTGGACACACCTATTCACAGCCTGGAGGTGTGTTTTGTGTGGGGCTGCCCACCGTGAAGCATGGAGGAGCAGGTGTGATGGTGTGGGGGTGCTTTGCTGGTGACACAGTTGTTGATTTATTTAGAACTCAAGGCAAACTCAACCAGCATGGCTATCACAGAATTCTGCAGCAATACACCATCCCATCTGGTTTGCGCTTAGTGGGACTATCATTTGTTTTTCAACAGGGCAATGACCCAACACACCTCTAGGCTGTGCAAGGGCTATTTGACCAAGGAGAGTGATGTAGTGCTGCATCAGATGACCTGGCCTCCACAATCACCCGACCTCAACCCAATTGAGATGATTTGGGATGAGTTGGACCGCAGTGAAGGAAAAGCAGCCAACAAGTGCTCAGCATATGTGGGAACTCCTTCAAGACTGTTGGAAAAGCATTCCTCATGAAGCTGGTTGAGAGAATGCCAAGAGTGTGCAAAGCTGTCATCAAGGTAAAGGGTGACTACTTTGAAGAATCTCAAATATAAAATATATTTTGATTTGTTTAACACTTTTTGGTTAATACAAAAAGGGGTGGGGGTAGGGTACCTTTTACATACCTTCTATGTTTTACTAAATAAGTATTAAGCTATTTTACTGTAGAAAATGGTCAAAATAAAGAAAAACCCTTGAATGAGTAGGTGTGTCAAAACTTTTGACTGGTACTGTATATTTAAAACCAAATACTTTTATACTTTTACTCAAGTAGCATTTTACTGGTTGACTTTCACTTTTACTTGAGTAACTTTCTATGAAGGTATCTATACATTTACTCAAGTGTGACAATTGGGTACTTTTTCCACCACGTGCATCCATTGTGATTAGAACGCTTTAGAATGTCCAGTTTCAATTGATGCAACAGTCAGCGTTTCAGCTGGCCACGCTGTTTTTTCAAAGAAACATTTTGCACAAACACAGTCCTTACAAAGTTATGTCCTGAATGTGACCAGTTTTTTGGGGGATGCAATTATGAAATACAGGAAATAAATTATTGATCTATTATGAATTATTATTAGGCTGGATTAATAAAATTTGTCAACAATGTGGCCTCGTTAACCTGAGCACAGTGGCCAGGAAAACCCCCCTCCCTCCCTCACCATTTCCTTTGCAACTTTGAAGCTTCCCACAGATTTTGCTTCTGCCTAATCAACCTGCTGAAGCAAGACAGAATGAGAGTAATGATCTGAGTAGCCCACGACAGCTGGTCGTTTGTCAGGGGGGTGGCCTCGAGCGGAGCTTTACTAGTATTATTATTTTAAATTATTCGCAGCTCACGAGGTCCCTTGATGATGTAAGGCATGTGGCAATTGCCTCTTCTGCCTAATGGTATGTCCACCACTGGTGTCAGACCTCCACAGCCCAGGGGATCCCAAAACACCTCATGTCCAGTCTGCATCCGGCTGGCTGCTCCCACCTCTGGCTCCAGCACACAGTCAACCCAAATGAACAGCAGGTTGTCTCTCTGTTGCAATAATGCATTACACTAAGATGTAATGATGTGGTTTACATTAAATTCCAATTGGAGTGCATTAAAACCCCCAACGTTTACTTTAGTCTTCAATTGAATCAGACAGGCTCCACCGGGTCCATTTCTCTCCTGCCAGAGGCACACGTCAAAACAAGTCTGTCTTCGGGTATCAGGATACATATGTAGGCTCCATCAATTTTGCGGAGGCAAGCTTACATGAGGTTTTCCCCCAAGTTCATTTTAAAGCTGCGTGCCATTATACTGTACCTCTTGACTAGTAGCAAGAACAATACATTCAGGCTAAGTTACATTACAGCATCAGCTAGTCTCACATACCCATCAGGGTGGAACATGATGAAGAACAGAGCTCCGTCAAGGTCCAGGAGAGTATACTGTATCACCCATAAAGACCATTGGTGGGAGCAGCCTTATTTCTCTATTCATACATTTCCCCCCATGCAGTCGTATTGTGTCAGACTGGGAATGAGAGTGTGTGTGGTAGACATCTAATGGGGTTTATGATTGGAGGGCTCTCTCCATCTGGGTAAGTGAGCATTGCTTATGACTAAAGGGCCCAGATAATGAAAAAGAGAGAGAATGAAATAGAAAATGAAATGCAGCATGTGGCCTGCAATCACAGAAAGGGCACAGGGGAGTGCAAGTATTAATCAAAGCAACAATATTTATCTCTGATGCCAGTTTCTCTATTTTTCGCTTTTTGTTTTTGGTTTCCCTGCTGAAAAAAACAGCAAAGACCAGCATACATTTGCTGGCCAGTGCTGGTCTGATGCTGGTCAAACTTGTCTGACCAGCATGGTCTAGCTGGTCAAGCTGGTCTGACCAGCATGGTCTAGCAAGTTATGCTGGCATACTAACTTTTGTTGTGTTTTTTTTGCTGGTGATCAGCCTTCGCTGTGTTTATGCTGGTGACCAGCCATTGCTGTGTTTTTGACACTTGTGACCAGCATAAGCTTTACAAGCCAGCATAAAGTCACATTATGCTGGCTTGTAAAGTGATGTTTAAATCCTCTTTTCGATCAGCCTCATTTTCTTTAAAACAGCAACATTTTCTCTCAGCCTCATGTCAAAATGTGTTGAATAGTATGAGATTAGCTATACCTTGCTCAGACCCCCTTGTGGGGGCCCCGCAAAACTGTGGTACGCCACTTGTCAATCAATGTACATGCAAAAACACAGATATTGAAAGAAACAATTCTAAAATTCAATTCGCAATAGAGCATTCTGGGAAATATGATAATGATTGGCATGGCTTTGCAGAGTCAACCTCAATTAGGATTTGAACTCACAACACCCCCCCCAATCATATTGCAATGTACAGCCTTCCCTAAAAGGGGTATCAGCCTACTCAGTGACACCCACAGAACACAACTGTGAAGTGTTCTCAGAAATATCAAATATTAGCATCGTAGCACCTACTGCAAAACTTTGATACCGGCATGAAATGAGCCACATTAAGCTCACCAGTCAACCTACAATGTAAAGAACATTCATATTGCAATGTACAACCTTACCTATTGATATTGGGTCCACAGATTATAATTCTGAAGAATTTACACAAATATTAGCGTTGCAGCTAATATTCATGGACCCAACCATAGGGAAGGCTATACATTGCAATATGAATGTCAATACGCACAATAGTGAGGGGATTTCACACAGCTAAAATTCCCTTATGAGCTACAACACTAATATTTGTGTACACTCTTCAGAATTGTAATCTGTGGGTGTCACTGATTAGGCTGATACCCCAATTCATGGAGCCAAGATCCATAGGTAAGCCTGTACATTGCAATATGTATGTTCAGCACATTGTAGGTTAACTGGTTAGCTTAATGTGGCTCATTTCATACCGGCTCATTTCAAACTCTTCAGAATTGTAATCTGTGAATGTTACAGAGTAGGTGGATACCCAATTTCATTGACCCAAGATACATAGGAAAGGTGATACAGTATATATAAATATTCCCAGTGCTTGACTTGGACTAAAATAGGTGGCGGTACTCATTTTGGGTGCCAGTACTGTTTAACTTTAGGTGCAGGAGCTCCACAATACTTTTGAGCTAATATTCTACAAGAGGAACAGGAGCTCAAGCAGTAGAACGTTTCAGGTGCAGGTATCCAGCTCCGGTGAGCTCCTATCCCAAGACAAGCATTAAAAGGGAAAGGGGGATACCTAATCAGTTGTACAACTGAATGCCTTCAACTGAAATGTGTCTTCCGCATTAACCCAACCCCTCTGAGTATGTCCTTAATGCAATTTTAAAATCTAATACATCCACAGTGCGACACCAACTGTTTTTTTTTGTGTCATATTAACTAATTATTGTCTTTTGTTGAATTGATATATTATAACATTCTGACCTTGTTTAGCATTTTTTAGTCTAAATATGGCATGATTCCAATATTTGTATCCATTTGAATCCATTTCCATGGGGCACTTTCATTTTGAAGGCAAAACGCAAATTCCCCTTGAGGCTAATCCTTATTGTGGCTAGCTTCACCCAGGTCTATGCTTAGCTGGTCATGTATTTTACTGTTAGCTGTAGTATGGCTAGTGGGGGTCATTGTGGTCGATTGTGTAGCATTGGGTAACATTTATGTTTACACTACTATAGTGGGTAATCTGTTGAGATGTGTTGGACAAACATACATACAATTGGTTATACATGGTTATGATTATACATGTATATAGTTATAAATGCTAGATGGCATGTCTTTTGCACTATTTGTAAGTGAAAAGCATTTATTTCGTTATAGATACTAGTTCATTGTTAAAGAGACATAGGATATGAAAGTATACATTTTTTTATGTAGATATTTTTCATTTGATGATGACAACTGAGAACGTATCATTTTCTACAAAGCAAATGTAATGAACCAGATAATTGACCCTTGACACTTTGAAACAAATATGTGTCTATTGAGAGATCTTTTCCTGAAACCAATATCTCATCTCATCGTTTCTCCTATTTTACAGGAAACATGTTATTTGTTTTCCTGATCACAAGCATTAACATTTTTTTTAATTATAGGAAATTAGCTTTAAAACTGCAAAGTTCTCAGCCTCATGGCAAAATGTGTATAATTGCAGGAAACTGCACATTTTTCTCTCTGCCCCATAACATGTTGTTGTTATGATAATGTTATCTGGCTTAGGGGTGGCTGACGCTGCCACACATTCATGGACATTACCCTGCACATCTTGTGTAAACCTGTGCTGAATTTATTGCTTTTATCTTTTTGAATAATTTATTGTTTATATTTTACTAATGATTTGAATCAATGCTCAGATGAAATCTCTCTCCTGGATGAAACAATTTATCAGTCACTCTCCCCCATCCTCACCTACAGGCACTCCTGGCTGGCTGAGTTAGTGCTGTATAGACTATTTGAGCCAATGCAAACACAACACTATTTAGGATATCTAGTTTATTCTGTATGCTGTCTCACGTTTGAAAGAAATCCGGAACATGCTGCAAAGCAATCGTGACCCTGTTTATAGTATCTGCAGGCTAGACAATGTTACTAGAAATGAACACAATTGTTTGTATTTCACCTTTCATGCAACACAAACAAATCTTTCTAAAGTAATCAAATCAGTTAGTTGGAGTTACTTCACCTGTTACTGAAATAGTTGTTCCAGTTTAGATGGTTTAGGTAGTCTCATTTAATCATCTTTCTAACCCTAACAGTCATTCTGAATGCAGATTGTGAGTGAATACAAGTTCACATTTTTTGATATCCCCAGTCGGGCTGGATTCCAATAGGAATTAGACATCACTTTACAAATCAGCATAATGAGACTTTATGTTTGCTTTGTGGGTGACCAGCATATGTTGGTGACCAGATTGTGTGTCCAAAACACAGCGAAGGCTGGCCTCATAGCGAAAACACAACGAAGGCTGGCCTCATAGCGAAAACACAACGAAGGCTGGCCTCATAGCGAAAACACAACGAAGGCTGGGCTCATAGCGAAAACACAACGAAGGCTGGTCTCATAGCGAAAACACAACGAAGCCTGGCCTCATAGCGAAAACACAACGAAGGCTGGCCTCATAGCGAAAACACAACGAAGTCTGGCCTCATAGCGAAAACACAACGAAGGCAGGCCTCATAGTGAAAACACAACGAAGGCTGCCCTCATAGCGAAAACACAATGAAGGCTGCTCTCATAGCAAAAACACAACGAAGGCTGGTCTCATAGCGAGAACACAACGAAGGCTGGTTTCTCATAGTGAAAACACAACGAAGGCTGGTCTCATAACGAAAACACAACGAAGGCTGGCCTCATAGTGAAAACACAACAAAGGATGGTCTCATAGCGAAAACACAACGAAGGCTGGCCTCATAGTGAAAACCCAACGAAGGTTGGCCTCATAGCAAAAACACAACAAAGCCTGGCCTCACAGCAAAAACCCAACGAAGGCTGGACTCATAGCAAAAATAGGTTTATGCTGTTTCTTTCAGAAGGGTTGTTCTTGTGACCAGGTCTGTCTGTACTTTTGACCCAAGGTCTTTAGAAGGAACTAAGTCAAGCTGATTTGAAAATATTTTTGTTCTCTTCCTATGAAATTCAGATAAAGTTTCTGAGCATGTCTAGATTATGATCTACAGGGTCATCAGTATGTCAAACGACAAGTCAGCAGCATCCTGGTTAGATACAGATGACTTATGGATATGGAAGATAATGGTGCTTCTGTGCATCAGAACCACACAGAAAACATGTCCTCACCTCGTTAAAAGGACAACATTTCTACCTCTTGAAACAGTCACCGTCAACAAATAATTTATTATCACTATCCTAAGCCTCGCCAACACAGCCAGCCACAGGTACTCATGGTGCATGGACACTTCAAAACCTCCATTACAGAGTGAAAGCATCTGTTGAAAATAGTTTAGCTCACAGGACTAGGGTGGTTGAGAAGTCTGCACATTGTCCCAGAGAATCTCTACCTCGATCCGACAGTCTTCTGAGAGAGCCGGAGCTGGACCGTCTCTGTGGAGTCAGTTGATGAAGTGCTGAGTGACTTTCCAGCCAGAGGCCTTCATAGTCATGCATCTCTGCTAGCTCCGCTGAGAGGCCTGGGCCTGCCAGCATACTGCAGTCTTCAGGCCCAGGGAAGAAAGGGACACCTCCCTGTCCTGAAGTTCTCATGACTCTCCTCAGTTTTTCATCTATTTCTGTTTTTGATGGCTCAGGTCAAACCATAGATAATTGTTGCAGCTGCTCTGGCACATTGAGATTACCTCTTTTTTTTTCGCTCTCCTTCTCATTCTCCTTTCTGTTGGAAGGGTGGAAGAGAACAAAGGCCAAAGACAGAAATCACTTTTGCAAATGGACAAGACAATATTTCTATTTATTTTATTTTATCCTCTCCAATGATAACCATATTTGTCTTGAGATTTAATGTTGCTTTGATTTGGGCTTGGTGAGTAAGTAAGTACTTTAATAGTAATTGTTTTAAAGATATACTGTATCCGTTTGTATTATGTACCCAACAGTTACAATTGTTGAAGAACAAATGGCCATTACACAAAAATTCCCCTATAAAAGCTAAAGCAAGTATATCAAAATTAACTTCTTCCATCCCCCTTCAGATTAAGCCAGTATAAATCTAACATGGTTGCATCACTGCCATGCCTTCAGAAGACAGCGGGGAGCTTAGAAATGCATCTTTATAGTCAGTAGCACAGCAGTTGTATGTACACTGCTCAAAAAAATAAAGGGAACACTTAAACAACACAATGTAACTCCAAGTCAATCACACTTCTGTGAAATCAAACTGTCCACTTAGGAAGCAACACTGATTGACAATAAATTTCACAGGCTGTTGTGCAAATGGAATAGACAACAGGTGGAAATTATAGGCAATTAGCAAGACACCCCCAATAAAGGAGTGGTTCTGCAGGTGGTAACCACAGACCACTTCTCAGTTCCTATGCTTCCTGGCTGATGTTTTGGTCACTTTTGAATGCTGGCGGTGCTTTCACTCTAGTGGTAGCATGAGATGGAGTCTACAACCCACACAAGTGGCTCAGGTAGTGCAGCTCATCCAGGATGGCACATCAATGCGAGCTGTGGAAAGAAGGTTTGCTGTGTCTGTCAGCATAGTGTCCAGAGCATGGAGGCGCTACCAGGAGACAGGCCAGTACATCAGGAGACGTGGAGGAGGCCGTAGGAGGGCAACAACCCAGCAGCAGGACCGCTACCTCCGCCTTTGTGCAAGGAGGAGCAGGAGAAGCACTGCCAGAGCCCTGCAAAATGACCTCCAGCAGGCCACAAATGTGCATGTGTCTGCTCAAACGGTAAGAAACAGACTCCATGAGGGTGGTATGAGGGCCCGACGTCCACAGGTGGGGGTTGTGCTTACAGCCCAACACCGTGCAGGACGTTTGGCATTTGCCAGAGAACACCAAGATTGGCAAATTCGCCACTGGCGCCCTGTGCTCTTCACAGATGAAAGCAGGTTCACACTGAGCACGTGACAGAGGTGACAGAGTCTGGAGATGACGTGGAGAACGTTCTGCTGCCTGCAACATCCTCCAGCATGACTGGTTTGGCGGTGGGTCAGTCATGGTGTAGGGTGGCATTTCTTTGGGGGGCCGCACAGCCCTCCATGTGCTCGCCAGAGGTAGCCTGACTGCCATTAGGTACCGAGATGAGATCCTCAGACCCCTTGTGAGACCATATGCTGGTGCGGTTGGCCCTGGGTTCCTCCTAATGCAAGACAATGCTAGACCTCATGTGGCTGGAGTGTGTCAGCAGTTCCTGCAAGAGGAAGGCAATGATGCTATGGACTGGCCCGCCCGTTCCCCAGACCTGAATCCAATTGATCACATCTGGGACATCATGTCTCGCTCCATCCACCAACGCCACGTTGCACCACAGACTGTCCAGGAGTTGGCGGAAGCTTTAGTCCAGGTCTGGGAGGAGATCCCTCAGGAGACCATCCGCCACCTCATCAGGAGCATGCGCAGGCGTTGTAGGGAGGTCATACAGGCACGTGGAGGCCACACACACTACTGAGCCTCATTTTGACTTGTTTTAAGGACATTACATCAAAGTTCGATCAGCCTGTAGTGTGGTTTTCCACTTTAATTTTGAGTGTGACTCCAAATCCAGACCTCCATGGGTTGATAAATTGGATTTCCAATGATTATTTTTGTGTGATTTTGTTGTCAGCACATTCAACTATGTAAAGAAAAAAGTATTTAATAAGATTATTTATTTCATTCAGATCTAGGATGTGTTGTTGAAGTGTTCCCTTTATTTTTTTGAGCAGTATATTTAGAGGAGGGCTATTTTTCTATTAGTTGATACGCCTTCCCTGTGGCTCAGTTGGTAGAGCATGGTGTTTGCAACGCCAGCATGGTGTGTGCAACGCCAGGGTTGTGGGTTAGATTCCCACGGGAGGCCAGTACAATTTTTTTTTTTTAAATGCATCAAATGAAAATGAAATGTATGTATTCACTACTGTAAGTCGCTCTGGATAAGAGCGTCTGCTAAATGACGTAAATGTAAAATAAGTCACCTGGCTGCTGAGGGGCTTGATTATTACTGATGATGATCACTAGACAGGAAATGATCAGAAAGGCACCCATAGACCCCTACAGTGCATCCCTCAAGCCTCTCACTAAACATGACATTCTTATTACTGTCATAGAGACAGCTGTTTATTTCTACGCTCTCATCCCGAAGACATATCACAGGCCTACCTGGCCTGCATAGCAGCCCTTACCGTTGCTCACAACAACCATTCCATAATTCTGTCTGGGAGCTGTCTTTGTCAGCATCAGCAGTGTGACATTACCGAGCGGAAGCCTTCCATTTCATTGCTGCCATGTCCCAAGCACACTCTCACCGGATCCCATTCCTCAACTCCTGACAGCTTTCCCATCAGAGAGCACTTTTCCATATACAGGTCTAATGTACGTGCAGTTACACCACCGGCCCTCTCTCTCTCTTGTCCACCCCTTCCTCTCTCCCTCTGTCCTTCCACCCAATCCAATCTTCAGCCCCAGTTCCAGCTATTTCACAAATGTTTCCCACATTACCAGCGACCTGTTACATAAAAACTCCTTGTCCGTCCACAATAGGAATATCATATTAGTGTTGTTGCTAAATGCCAGCGGTCAGAGGCATGAATCATTCAGGCACAACAGAGTATTGTTCCCAAACAATAACACCAATAAAACGGGCAAGAGTTATACATTTCCTCTCCAGAGCTCACAGTGTTCTCTTCCTGGGCTTATATGAATACTTTTACAGTCCTTAGGCTGTATTTCTCTCATATAACATAATGGATTCCCCACTGTCCCACCATGTGAACAGTTATTATTTTGGTCATGGGTTTGGGGTTCAGTGGAAGCAACAAAGTCATGAATAAGAATCCCATTGAAATGAAATCCGAGGGCACTTATACACGGTGACAGACAGTTGCACCAGAAGCTAGCCACCACAACATTACCCAATCCCTCCACTTCCACAAACAGCACCTGATCTCACTTCCATTTCCTCACATCAAAATACTACCCTCGCTACAAAGTAGGTGTGAATTTCGAGGATATACCGTACTACCAGTAACACTCAGCCTGTATGGAGTAGCAGTTTATGTAAGGAAATGGCTTCTACAAAGGGGCATGTTGGAAGGAAAAGAGCTCTTGACACCTTTAGAGTTGTTTCTTTACACATCCACCAGTCCCAAGAAAAAGCAACTGCTATCATTAGACTGTCTGTCTGGTCTTTCATAGCCATTTGCTCTGTTCTGCCCCTCTTGGGCCTCTCAGAGCAACCCTAACCCAAACCAGTCAATGCACCTTTCACTGAAACCCTTAAATCAACCGCTGGAGCGCTGAGTTGAGTAGAAATGGCCTTCATAACAGGGTGTCCAAAGAAATGACTGTCCTCAGCGTGAAGGATGAGACTCCATTCTCCTGCTGAATGGAGGACCAGGGTAGTTACGTGACGACCAGCATGTCCCTACGATGGGGGCGGACAAACAGACAACATGCAGGAGAACTCTGGACCAGACAGATAACCAGGCCCTGATCACCAGGATTTGCTGCGGGTCCAGAAAAAACTGCTGAGAACGCCAAAGCCACGCCCACAGATGGATTCGCCATTTTAACTTAGACCACCGCTCCTCTCCTCACGTTAGAGGGCCTCTGTAACAACGGAGATTGAGACAGTAGTCTGTGTCCTCATTTAAGCCGGAAGAGTGCTAGAGCACATTGGCCTCTCCATTTGTCATGGTGCCCGAAAGAGAAACAAAACATAAACCATCTCGCAGAAAGGGATAAATACTGTCAACGTAAAACTAAAAATCTTACCTGCTTTTTAGCACTTCCTCCTCTATTTGAAAGTGGTCCCAAACAGTCTGGTTTAGACGTACCATAGTAAATGCATCCCAGTATATTACACTTTACATACATCACAGAAGACTGACATATAACAAAACAGTTTAACATGGAAACACAGGATTTTTGTAGTCTTTATTAACTATGAAATTCTGAAAAATATGAATAACAATCCACCCAAGAGGGCGCTTTTGGTCATTGACTGCAGGAAAGTGCTAAGGCAAAAACAAAAGTAGGGAGGGTGGGTGGGTGTATAACGCAAACGTCTAGCAACCCAAAGGTTGTCTGGCTCTCATCATGGACAACTTGAGCATTTCAAATCAAATCAAATCAAATGTATTTGTCACATACACATGGTTAGCAGGTGTTAATGCAAGTGTAGCGAAATGCTTGTGCTTCTAGTTCCGACCATGCAGTAATATCTAACAAGTAATCTACCAATTCCACAACAACTACCTTGTACACACAAGTGTAAAGGAATGAATACGAATATATACATACAAATATATAAATGAGTGATGGCCGAATGGCATAGGCAAGATGTAATAGATGGTATGGAGTACAGTATATAGATATGAGATGAGTCAAGTAGGGTATGAAAACATATAAAGCGGCATTGTTTAAGGTGGCTAGTGATACATTATACCAAGATGGCATAGAGTACAGTATATACATATGAGATGAGTAATGTAGATTATGAAAACATGATATAAAGTGGCATTGTTTAAAGTGGCTAGTGATACATCTAATACATCAAGATGGCAACATGCAGTAGATGGTGTGGCGTACAGTATATACATATGAGATGAATAATATAGGTTATGTAAACATTATCTAATATAAATAATATAAAGTGGCTAGTGATAAATTGATTACATCAATACATCAGTCTTCCCTGTGGCTCAGTTGGTAGAGCATGGTGATTGCAATGTCAGGGTTGTGGGTTTGATTCTCCACGGGGGGTCAGTACAAGAAAAAAAACAAAGCATGAAATGTATGCATTCACTACTGTAAGTCGCTCTGGATAAGAGCGTCTGCTAAATGACTAAAATGTAAATGTAATCAATTTTCCCGTTATTAAAGTGGCTTGAGTTGAGTCAGTATGTTGGCAGCAGCCACTCAATGTTAGTGATGGCTGTTTAACAGTCTGATGGCCTTGAGATAGAAGTTGTTTTTCAGTCTCTCGGTTCCAGCTTTGATGCACCTGTACTGACCTCATCTTCTGGATGTTAGCGGGGTGAACAGGCAGTGGCTCGGATGGTTGCTGTCCTTGATGATCTTTATGGCCTTCCTGTGACATCGGGTGGTGTAGGTGTCCTGGAGGGCAGGTCGTTTGCACCCGGTGATGCGTTGTGCAGACCTCACTACCCTCTGGAGAGCCTTCCGGTTATGGGCGGAGCAGTTGCCGTACCAGGCGGTGATACAGTCCGACAGGATGCTCTCGATTGTGCATCTGTAAAAGTTTGTGAGTGTTTATGGTGACAAGCCGAATTTCTTCAGCCTCCTGAGGTTGAAGAGGCGCTGCTGTGCGTTCTTCACCACGCTGTCTGTGTGGGTGGACCATTTCAGTTTGTCCGTGATGTGTACGCCGAGGAACTTAAAACTCTCCACCCTCTCCACTACTGTCCCGTCAATGTAGATAGGGGGCTGCTAATTAACAACTTTTCAACTACTTACTACTTTTTAGCTACTTTGCAACTACTGAACATGTTAGCTAACCCTTCCCCTAACACAGTGCTTCTCAATTATTTTCTGTTACGCCCCCCCTAGGAAGAAGTAAACATTTCGCGCCCCTCCAACTCTCCGCCGCGACTGTAAATTGTATCATTTGTCTATAAAATTGTTATAAGTACACCTCTGCATAACATTGTATGCTTATTAACATTAAATAAAAATAAAAAATAAAGAAATATAGATCAACTTACAACAAAGAATAACTTTATTAACATTGTTTTTTTAGTTTGTAACAGAAAAGACTTAAAGTGCATCAATTTGCCTGAAATTTAAAACAAAATTAAACCCTTATTTAAACTGTAAACATTTTTTGACCATTTGATACTGAAAATTAAAATTAAATATAATCAATAAATAATAATAAATTCAAATTGATCAGCAACATTAACTCAGGAGCACAATATATGAAACATTTTGACCTATAAAACAAAAATGAATAAAACAATTTGTGCTGATTTTTTTTTAATCAAAATGAGGAAGTCAGGATTAATGGCTACAATGAGCACGTTTTGCAGAGCACAGCTTTTCGAAGCGGGGTTTGAAGCATCATACTGCAACTCTCAGCTCCTGCTCAATGTTTAGCTGGGACCTGTACTTGGTCTTCAGTGCAGCAACAGCAGAGAAGCCAGTCTCACAAAGATAAGATGTTGCAAAAGGAAGAAGAATGCCCATGGCCCTCTGCCCTAAGAGTGGATACTGCCTCTCTACACTCAGCCAGAATTCACTCAGTGTCTGTGATGTGAACCTCAGTCTCAATGTGGAGTCAGACGTCATATCAATGAACTGGTCCTCCTCTGCAGAGCTGAAACCAGTTGGAGCTGGTGCATTGAAAGGATCTCTCACCCAGTCATATTGGGAACTGTTTTCAGGGAAGTACTTTTTAAAGAATCCCATCAGTGATGAAATATGCTCCTTAATATATGGAATCACTGAGGTGGCATCATAGTCAGTAGTGTCAACAAATTCATGCAGGTTCTCGAATGAATCAGTATTTCCTTCATCAAGTCGCCTGCCCCACATTGCAAGCTTTCGAGTGAAAGAGCTGATCTTGTCTGTGACCTGAGGGAGGTGTTTATCTTTCCCTTGAAGCTGTAGATTTAGTTAATTTAGCTTTCCAAATATGTCACTCAGGTAGGCCAGTTTTGCCAGGAAGTTCTCATCACTAAATTTTTCTGTGATGTCATACTTGTGCTCCTGCTCCAATAACATTCTTATCTGCTCTCTGAGCTCAAAAACTCGGGACAAGACTTTTCCTCGTGACAGCCACCTTGCTTCACTGTGAAACAGCACAGCTTGATGTTCAGCTCCCATCTCCTCACAAATAGCAGAGAAGACTCTTGTTTTTAGTGGTCTGGTCTTTATAAAATTGACTACACCTACAATGTCAGTCATAACCTCACTTAATTCAGAGGAAAGGTGCCTTGATGCCAGTACTTCTGTGTATAACACAGTGTGTCCACTCAGCATTAGGTGAGGCCTTCTTGATGAGTGCCCAAAGTCCTTTTCTCATCCCTGCCATGGTCTGTGCACCATCACTGCAAACACCAATGCAGTTCTCCCACTTTAGCCAATTCTCAGTCAGGAAGCAGTCCAGCATTTTGAATAGCTCTTCAGCTGTGGCTCTGTCTCTGACATATTTACAAAAAAGTAGATCCTCACACAGGGGAGTTTGTCATGTCAAAACGTACATAAGCGATAAACAAACAGTCTTTGTTGCTGTCAGTTGCTTCATCGAACTGTAAGGCAAAACGTTTTTCTTTGAGTTTATCTACCAGCTGTTCTTTAATATCGTTAGCAATGTCATTTATACGTCTGGCGACAGTGTCATTGGACAGAGGGATAGTTTTTATTTTTGCAGCACTTGCGTCATCCAGCATGACAGAGACCATGTCTAATGCTGCAGGCAGTATCAGCTCCTCTGCTATGGAGTGGGGTTTTTTGCACTGAGCAATTTGGTACGCCACCTTATATGATGCTAACAGTGCTCGCTGGTTTACTGAAGTAGCATTCACAAAGCGGGACGATTGTTGACAATATTTGTCGTTTTCGCTGAAAAAACTCAAGCGGCTTATCAGCGTGATTGGGGTGTAATGTCTTTAAGTGACGCCTTAATTTATTTGGCTTCACGCTGTCTGCTGCCAACATTTTTAGACACAGTAAACATACCGGTCTTTCCTCGTCTCCCACCGTAGTCACAGTGAAGCCGCGCGCTACATTCGCTTCGTCATATTTCCTCGTCTTAGCTTTCGGGAGACTTACGTTTGTCTCATTATCTCCGTCTCTCTCCGCCTTTCTTTTCATCCCTGTTAAATATTTTTCCATGGTGTCTCTTAAGGGTTTGTTATCTGCACTTCATATCTCCTGCTCTGTGCTGTGTGCTCTTGTTCGGTTAACAAAAAAAAACTACTACGCGGCAAAAAAAAGCGTGTTTTCCCCGGGGTCACGCGCCCCCCCTGGCATCGCTCCGAGCCCCCCCAGGGGGGCGCGCCCCACTATTTGAGAAGGACTGCCCTAACATTAACCCTTTAACGTAACTCCTAACCTTAACCCCTAGCTAACTGTAGCCTTAGCCACCTAGCTACCTAGCTAACATTAGCCACAACAAATTGCAATTTGTAACATTACATTTTACTTTATTTATTTTTGTCATTTAGCAGACACTCTTGTCCACCAACTTACAGGAGCAATTATGGTTAGGTGCCTTGCTCAGATTTTTTCACCATGTCAGCTCGGGGATTCAAACCAGCAACCTTTGGCACAACTGCTAGGCTACATTTTGCAAATTCGGAACACATTGTACGAATTGCAATTCGTAACATATCACACAAATTGTAATTTGTAACATATCATAAAAAATGGATGATGGACCTCTACAAATGAATATACCATATGTAACGTAACATATCATTATAGTTGGAGTATCCTGGATTTAAGTGTACTATGTTACATCTACCCCCGAGTCCAGGTTGTTCCAAATGGCTCTGAGTTAACTACCCTTGCTGTTGTCAGAGCCAGGTCAACTAACATCAGGTGTGATAATGAAATATAGAGGTCATTATGCAAAGTATGGGGAAGCTGTTTATATCATTCAATTCACTTCCAAAAACATGGGAGGAAGATAAAAACAACCACAGTAGTCAAGGAGAATTGCTCAGTGAGTACAATAACTATTAGAAAACACATTTTGAATGATGAGTTGTAAACTCAGGAGACCAGACTGACTAGTACTACAAAAAGTAGGCAATATAGTGCATATTACAGTGTTATTATTAAGGTTAACATTCTTAATCAAATAGTGGAGCCCACATGTGGGATGAGAGTTTAGGCATGGGGAGGGGGTGAGGCGCACAGTGTTCCCCCTAGCCCGTCTGGTAGCCCTCCTCCCATAGCTCTGTTCTCATGGAATCTTCAGCTGAAATCCGCAGTCCATTTTCTCCATCCTCTAAAAAGCCCTATAATGACCAACAGACTGTCTACTCTACTGCTTCTACCCCCCAAACTCCTCATTCCTTCCCTCTTCCATTCTCTGTCTATCCGCTCTATTCCCAAATATCTGCCTCTTTTTTCAGTCAAATACCCAGAATACCATTGTGTGCTGCCTGTGTGGAGACAGCCTCCCTCGGGCAGTAGCACTCAATTCAAGGTACAGACGGCCGGTAAGGTAAACCCAAGGGCTCTATTGAGATACCTTTCGATACCCAATCACAGTCAAAATATCTATATGTCATTGCCTGCAGTTTTCACACATTTGAAATGCAAATGTGATATCTCCACTTAATTTCAAAACTAAAGATAAATATTGAAGTGGAAAAAAGCCATATTGCACAATCTTGTCAAGAAACCTTGAGTGTGGAGTGTACCTACAGACAAATAACAATATCTCTGTAGAAAATGCAAATGTAAGCACTCAACATAGATCAAGGGGGCGCCACACATGTTGCCTGTCAAATAAGGCCATGTAGACAGAGTGGGGTCTTTTAGGCTAGTGACAAGACCCCAGAAATGTTGAGATACACCTACCCGAGGTATAAGAAAACTCTCCCATATATGAAATGGAAGGTTGTGTAAAAATATTTTACTGCAAAGTTGTTAAAAATGGATAGATATTGTGACACACCCCCTTAACTCAAACAGTGCAGAATAACGCATGGCTGGAATGGGGCAATTCCTATGACGTGAAGGCCCACAAACGTGTACATATACAGGTGATTAAACCACAATTTAATGGTAATGTGGCATCCATAATGGATTTGGAGTCAAATCCATTATGGGCCCCCTAACGTAATTGCAAGAGTAGGGGATAAACATGTGACTGAAATCCATGACTGGAAAAACAGTTTTTAGTGTCTGAGCCCACTTGCCTTCGAGCCAATTACAAAAGCCACAACATCAAAAAACATGTGAAACTATGCATTTTTTTTATTCAGGCAGGACCATACAGCACTGAATTAGAACAAATTTGACTTGGAAAGTTTATTGAACAGCTACCAAAAAGTGTAGTTCATCATAAATATTCATAGTTGATATTTCTGACAATTGTATCTTTGTGTTTACAGTTATATATACAGTTATATATATATACAGTTATATATATATATATATTTCTAAGATGCATTTAAGATATCCTAATGTTGTTTGTTTGTGTATGTAGGGACAACTGACTACTTGTATCGCACATTTTAGCATTATCAGAGCTTGCAATTTTGGGTTACATGAGCTTAGGTGGACCACCCCTCCTCCAGCCAGGCATTATTCTGCATTTTTTGAGTTAAGGCGGTGTGTTACAATATCTATCAATTTAACCACTTTTGCAGTAAAATATTTTTATACGACCATCCAGGATTGGCCACTAGCCTATTTCTGATTGGCTATATCGCTAGGATGTGGCAACCAAACAACCCAGATGGAAAATGTGGCATTCATTCCTATGTAATCCAATTTGGTTTTCAGAGAAATGTCAGCAGAGAGATTCTAACATGTTCTGGCTGTTAAGCCTGCAACACATCCAGGTGAGAGACGGAGAGGCTGCTTCGTTGTCTGTCACTCCACGTGGCAGTGGGAATGGGAGCGGTCGGTCTCCTGTCTCCATGATGGCTCCTTCATTTCGACTGCCCTGCAGCAAGAATAACCAAGAGTTACATTTCTATTCGCACAAACCACAGTAATGAATCCTCCACTAAACAAGTTCCATGATGAAAACCTATGACCCAATACAACATTTGTCCAAAACTGGACTAGGCTAGCTAGCTACATCTGGATGTTCGATTATTCCCCCGGTCTCAACTGAGAAATGTCTAAATATAGGTATCGCCTTTCGGTGCTTATTAATTACAAACAACCCCTACAAAATGAATAATATATTGGAATCTCAGGTCCCCACTTACAAACCTCATTGGCTTTCAGTGAAAACCTATACAAACGTATTTCTTTTCCACACTGTTTGGCAGCCACGTTAGCCTTTCAGGGCCCTTGTCTGTGATCAGCAACGCTGGATACGTCTACAGACAGAGGTATCTACTGTTGGTCTTTTTCTCATGGTAGTTTTCCTGGGGCTCTGTGTTCCTCAGGCAGCGCTGACTTTAAAGAGGATTCTATTTCAGGCTAAGCATGTATTTCTGTCTGAAGAATGAGTGGAGGAGTGAAAAGGGGGCCTGAGCTCCTCCAACACAACCATTATCAAGCAGTTGCATGATTCATCCGATCGCGTTAAACCAAAAAACAGATTTGGCAGCTAAGAGCCTTCATCGGATCTACGTGGTTGTGTCTGACGCTACAGCCCTCACTGCTTTAGGTTTACTAGAACACTATCTAATCTAGAAAGAGGTGAAAACATTGCACTAGACTTGTTTACTATGCTTAATCAGTGGCAAGTTGTTTTTTCTTTCATGTTCTCTCTTCTAAGGAGCCACAGATACAATCTCCAGTGTACGATACTTTTAATTTGGCAACCTGCCACTGATCTCTGCATGATGTGACTGACTGAGTCCTAATGGGTCTGTCAAAGTTAGAGGAGCTTTATTGGCAGAAATGTTCCAATCCCCTATTATTCTGATGTACATCTGATACCTTGGAATATGTACACCATATGTTTTGCAGATCACAATGAATCGAGCAGAACACCAAAACATCCACACAGGCTGACATAATTGATGTTCTTCAGGCTCAAGACAACCTCTATTATTTCTCTTCTAAGCATGGCATGATGCTTCAGACTGGGTCATGTCTGTCTGTCAGATACAGACTGTGGACATTCTTCAGGCTGTGGTTGGGTTTTTTCAATGCCAAAGGATCATTCTTCGTCTGACTCCTATAATCCTTTAATAACAATTTCCCTTTTGTTTGGGTTCCCTGGTACATGTGGTATATAGGGTATGTGACAGTGGAGGCTCCTCGGGGGAGGAAGGCGAGGACCATCCATTTCAGTGAATTTTAGAAAAATGTAAATAGTGAAGCATTTAAAAAGTTATCCTTTTTAGATAAACCTATATTAAATAAACTCAGCAAAAAAAGAAAAGTCCCTTTTTCAGGACCCTGTCTTTCAAAGATAATTCGTAAAAACCCAAATAACTTCACAGATCTTCATTGTAAAGGATTTAAACACTGTTTCCCATGCTTGTTCAATGAACCATAAACAATTAATGAACATGCACTTGTGGAATGGTCGCTAAGACACTAACAGCTTACGGACAGTAGTCAATTAAGGTCACAGTTATGAAAACTTAGGACACTAAAGAGGCCTTTCTACTGACTTTGAAAAACACCAAAAGAAAGATGCCCAGGGTCCCTGCTCATCTGCGTGAACGTGCCTTAGGCATGCTGCAAGGAGGCATGAGGACTGCAGATGTGGCCAGGGCAATAAATTGCAATGTCCGTACTGTGAGATGCCTAAGACAGCGCTACAGGGAGACAGGATGGACAGCTGATCGTCCTCGCAGTGGCAGACCACGTGTAACAACACCTGCACAGGGTCGGTACATCCGAACATCACACCTGCGGGACAGGTACAGGATGGCAACAACAACGACCCGAGTTACACCAGGAACGTACAATCCCTCCATCAGTGCTCAGACTGTCCGCAATAGGCTGATAGAGGCTGGACTGAGGGCTTGTAGGCCTGTTGTAAGGCAGGTCCTCACCAGACATCACCGGCAACAAAGTCATCTATGGGCACAAACCCACTGTCGCTGGACCAGATTGGACTGGCAAAAAGTGCTCTTCTCTGATGAGTTGCGGTTTTGTCTCACCAGGGGACATGGTTGGATTCGCGTTTATCGTCGAAGGAATGAGTGTTACACCGAGGCATGTACTCTGGAGCGGGATCGATTTGGAGGTGGAGGGTCCGTCATGGTCTGAGGCGGTGTGTCACAGCATCATCGGCCTGAGCTTGTTGTTATTGCAGACAATCTCAACAATGTGTGTTACAGGGAAGACATCCTCCTCCCTCATGTGGTACCCTTCCTGCAGGCTTATCCTGACATGACCCTCCAGCATGACAATGCCACCAGCCATATTGCTCGTTCTGTGCATGATTTCCTGCAAGACAGGAATGTCAGTGTTCTGCCATGGCCAGCGAAGACCTCAGATCTCAATCCCATTGAATACGTCTGGGACCTGTTGGATCGGAGGGTGAGGGCTAGGGTCATTCCCCCCAGAAATGTCCGGGAACTTGCAGGTGCCTTGGTGGTTCACAGCAAGAACTGGCAAATCTGGTGCAGTCCATGAGGAGGAGATGCACTGCAGTACTTAATGCAGCTGGTGGCCACACCAGATAGTGACTGTTACTTTTGATTTTGACCTCCCCCCCACCACCTTTTGTTCAGAGACACATTATTCCATTTCTGTTAGTCACATGTCTGTGGAACTTGTTCAGTTTATGTCTCAGTTGTTGAATCTTGTTATATTCCTACAAATACTTTTTGCTGAGTTTAAATTCACGTCACCAAAGAATTTAATAAAACACACTGTTTTGCAATGGTCACAGTAGCCTCAACAGCACTTTGGATGGTAGCAACATGGTGTAGCCGGAGGACAGCTAGTTTTCGTCCTCCTCTGGGTACATTGACCTCAATACAAAACCTTCGAGGCTGGTGATACTCACCCCCTTCCATAGACTTACACAGTAATTATGGCATCTTCTGGAGGACGTCCTTCAACCTAACAGAGCTTTTGTAGAATGAAGTGACATGTCTATTGGGCCCACACGTCACCCTCCTCTGGTCATCCTAGGATCGGTCGGACAGTGCGCTGTTTGAGCGGGAGGTACTGGTGGCCTACCTTGGCTAAGGACGTGAGGGTTTATGTTTCCTCCTGCTCGGTGTGCGCCCAGTGTAAGGCTCCTAGGCACCTGCCCAGAGGGAAGCTACACCCCTACCCGTTCCACAACGGCCTTAGTCACACCTGTCGGTGGATTTTCTTACCAATCTCCCCCCTCACAGGGTAACACCACGATCCTGGTCGTTGTGGATCGGTTCTCTAAGTCCTGCCGTCTCCTCCCTCTGCCCGGTCTCCCTACGGCCCTACAGACTGCGGAGGCCTTGTTTACGCACGTCTTCCGGCACTACGGTGTGCCTGAGGATATAGTGTCTGATCGAGGTCCCCAGTTCACGTCTAGAGTCTAGAAGGCGTTCATGGAACGTCTGGGGGTCTCGATCAGCCTTACCTCTGGGTTTCACCCCGAGAATAATGGGCAGGTGGAGAGAGTAAACCAGGATATGGGCAGGTTTCTGCGGTCTTATTGCCAGGACCGGCCGGGGGAGTGGGCGGCGTTCATGGCCTGGGCCGAGATGGCCCAGAACTCGCTCCGCCACTCCTTCACTAACCTCTCTCCCTTCCAGTGCGTACTGGGGTACCAGCCGGTTCTGGCCCCTTGGCATCAGAGTCAGACCGAGGCTCCTGCGGTGGACGACTGGTTCAGGCGCGCAGAGGAGACATGGGAAGCTGCCCGTGTTCACCTTCAGCAGGCCATGCTGTGCCAGAAAAAGAGCGCAGACCGTCACCGCAGTGAGGCCCCGGTGTTCACACCGGGGGACCGGGTCTGGCTCTCGACCCGAAGCCTGCCCCTCCGCCTGCCCTGCCGGAAGCTGGGTCCGTGGTTTGTGGGGCCATTTAAAGTCCTGAGGAGAGTGAACGAGGTTTGTTATAGGTTACAGCTTCCCCGACGATTACCGTATTAACCCCTCGTTCCATGTGTCTCTCCTCAGACCGGTGGTGGCTGGTCTGCTCCAGGAATCTGACGTGCAGGAGGTTCCTCCGCCCCCTCTGGACATCGAGGGGGCCCCGGCAGACTCCGTTCGCTCCATACTGGATTTGAGGTGTCGGGCGAGGGGCCTTCAATATCTCGTGGAGTGGGAGGGGTACGGTCCGGAGGAGAGGTGCTGGGTTCTGGTTGAGGACGTGTTGGACCCTTCAATGCTGCACGAGTTCTACCGTCTTCGTCCAGATCGCCCTGCACCTCGCCCTCCGGTCGTCCCCGAGGCCGGTGTCGACGTGCTGCTGGAGCCGTGCGTCAAGGGGAGGGTACTGTCACGACTTCCGCAGAACTCAGTTCCTCTCCTTGTTCGGGTGGCGTTCGGCGGTCGGCGTCGCCGGCCTTCTAGCCATCTTCGATCCACTTTTCATTTTCCATTTGTTTTGTCTTGTCTTCCCACACACCTGGTTTCAATTCCCTCATTAAATGTTGTGTATTTAACCCTCTGGTGTGCGGCGGGTACTGTACCCATTGATTGTTTGTTCTGATTCCGGTGGGTTTTATTATTAAACTGCTACATGGTAAACACAGTTTTTGCTCTCCTGTGCCTGACTTCTCTGCCGCCAGTACGCACCCCTTACACCTACGATGTAAACATTCATTCATAGGCTAGGTTGTAGTAAGCTCATGATGTGTATAGGGAAAATTCAGGTATCATGTAGTAGCCTAAACCTATCGATGTTACATTGAACTGGGTAAATGGAATATGAATGACAGTCATTCAATATCCTGTAATAGAAATAAGGCCATGCTCATTAAAAAAATGATCGTCTTCCCTCATCTTAAACGGCACCGATTGCCACTGGTATGTGATGCTGGCCGTTAAGTCATTTTGACTAGTCAGTCATGATGAGTGCAGTCAGAATAGACAGTTGAAATTGAAGGGGTGTTACTGATGGAGTTTCATTGTGGTTTAGCCGCTGTTTGCTCTACGGGAAGTGTTATGAATCCCTTTGGCCCTGCAGTCTAAGGGGGATGGAAACGAGACCCGTAACATAACTCATGCAAATTATAACAGTGAAAAGGAACAGTGAGAACAAAAACCACTGACAACTTAAGTCTACCGTCAAACACTCATGGTTTATTTTCAAACACACGGTAAAGGGGGGGGTCGGTCTGAGCTGGACCCAAGGAATTAAACAAATATCCAAAAACACACCTAAGCTAGACTAACCTGCTTCAATACAGCTAGCTAACTAACCAATAAAATACCGCGGGTGGTCCACCCAGTTCTAACTAGTGTTCTTAGACAAAGTATTCCTATGTGTAATGTATGCCCATGGGCGACTTTGCTTGGTACCCCCTTTTCCCACCAGCCAACAAACAGTCAAACACCATAACAAAACATACTCACATAATACTGGACAAATGTGACATGTAGGAGCAAAAACCAAAAGAGAGCTCAATCCAGAGAGAGAGAGAGAGAGAGGGAGCGATGGAGATTCAGAGAGATTGAATGACAGAGAGATTGAGCTATCCAATTAGACTTCATGAAGCATTTTATTCAATGGAAATAAACAGCATACCGACCATGGCTTCACAGTCAGAGCGCATGCCCGTGTCTCTGCATGGAGATAGAGGAAAACCAGCTGAAGCAGGTTTTCTATTTATAGCCAGCACATTACTAACAACATTAGCTCATCATATTAAGTATCTCTGATTACGGATCCACTCCCTCCCGGGTTCATGCCAATTGTGTGCTGCGATTATGTACTGCTTAAGTCTCAATTGTTCTAAGAATTACAGTGTTGTAGTGCTGGAGAGCTTTAGAAGTACATCGTTCATCGGGGAAGAGAACACTCCATAGAGGAAAATAAATAGACTGAGGTCCCAAATAATTTCCATCAGTCTCTCTTCAATAAGCCACAATTTCTCAGTCTTCTGCTGCCAATGGTTTTGAATTATATGGTGAAAAGAACAGATTTGGATCCAGTTAAGAGTTTTCATCTCTAAAGTTGGGTTACCATGGCAGGCAGGGCTATCAGATGAGATGCCAGGGTGCAGGGAGTCCATCAATGAGCTAGCTAGATGTCTGGGAGACTGTGTTGAGTTGATGTTCTCGTGAACGATGTCTTATATCATAATTGAAAATCCTCCTGTTTAGTTTTACAGACTACACACAGCACGACATGCCTTTGGCAAATGTGATGTTTTTGTTTCCCTTAACTACCCAATAACGGAAATAAGTACTTGGCGCTCTGAAAACGTTCTCACAACAAAACTCAGCCTACCAAAAAAATCTTATTTCACCTGAGGGCAATAGTTCACATGAGAACACGTTAATCTTATGACCACATAACATGAATCATGATCTTGTGGTTAGGTATAACAATTCAGACTCAAACTCAGACCAACGGAAATGACCATTTCCATCGGTTTTTAAGACACCTTAATCCATTGATGGTATGTTGATGTACAGATAATTTAATATTATAGAAGCTACATTTAATTCAACAAACATTTAAACCTGTGACTTGAAATTAATGTATTGAAATCGCAAGTGCATCTCTGCTTTTTCCCTTGCCTGCAGTAGCTGTAGGAAAGTGTGAGCTACCTGAGAAGCCCCAGTACATCTCCAGCTGTGCAAATAGGATAGAGAATTTTGCATATATCTTATTTTCTTCATATACTGTGCTGGACCGTAGGGCATCAGTTGGCATCAGTTGATACCAATGATACCAACTAGATGACTAATAACGGCTCTGTGTTGAAGCCACCATGCCTCTATCTTGGCACTCCCTCACAAGTGTAAAAAATATTTTGGAAGCTATAGAAATGCATTTATTAATGTCTGCATTCATTTTTGCAACATTTATTCTAGTACAGACACCTTAATGCATACTTTTAAAATATATTAATTATGCGTGATATCAGGACTGTCTGTCGTAGCTGTTATTTTGCCCAAAAATAGTAGTCCCAAATTGGGCTGTTTAGTCCGTCCATTTTGGTCCAAATTTAGCCAAAGATCAGCCTGACCGCTAGCTTGCTGTACTCATTGGAAACATGAGATCCACGTAAATAATCATATTGCATAGCTTGTATTGATTAAATGATGGTGGCTTTATGGAAATATCCACAATACAATTTCATAAAATAGATATTTTTTTTAAATATAAAAAAGATGTATATATATATAAATACATATATATATATTTTTTTATATATATATATATATATATATGTATATAAATTACAAATTTAGCTTGTCAATTTGACAGATGTTCTGACGTAAGCAAAATATGACTGTAAACGGCCTTTAATCATAAGGGTGCACAATTTAACAACAATTTATTACAATTTGAATTTGGCATTTTAACCACCATTTGCTTCTGTGACATACTGCGCAAGTGCTAGGGGGGCAAAAGACATGAGCAAGTCATTTGCAAAAAAAAATTGAAATCAGAATAATTTTCTAAACATAACATTTCAGAATTTGTCATATGTTCAGCTCACAAATTATTATTTGCTCTATACTCTAAGCCAACGTTAGCTACTGGATACCTGCAGATGCTAGGTATATAGCTAACTGACTTGCTATATGGGTTAACTAGCTATCTAACTAGTGAGAGAGGGTCATTAATAAGCCACTAAGAAAGGGGGATGAGGACAATAAGGTGGCCAAATGTAGCTACCTAGCTAGCTAACGTTAGCTACTGCTGGCGATTATTCAGTGGTGTGTGTATGCTTGTAGCTAGCTAACTTTAGCTATGTAGCTAGCTAGCTAACGTTAGCATAACAAAATTCTCCAGCAGCTAACATTAACGTAAGCTAACATTAGCCTACTCTAGGTAACATTACCTGCAGTCAGATGCTAGCTAGCTAGGTAGCAAGGTGGGAAAGCATAGATAGCTGGTTTGCTTACTAACTAGCTTGCTGTAGCTATCCAACTATCATAGCTAGCTAGCTAGCTCATAAAAAGGATCGTTAAAAGGGAATGGAAACACCTATATATAAATTAGGTCTGTGCTTTTTTAAATACTCTCTCTCTCTATAGGACACTGTGGTGGACTGTAAGCTGTTAGACATTTGTGAGGAGGAAGACACTATAAGCTTTTGTTGTGTTACAGCCTAAATTTCTAATTGATTAAATTGAGATTCTGTGTCACTGGCCTACACACAATACCCCATAATGTCAAAGTGGAATTATGTTGTTAGACATTTTTACAAATGAATGAAAAATGAAAAGCTGAAATGTCTTGAGTCAATAAGTTTTAACCCCTTTGTTATGCAAGCCTAAATAAGTTCAGGAGTTAAAATGTGCTTAACAAGTCACATGGACTGTGTGTGCAATAAGTGTTTAGCAAGATCTTTGAATGACTATCTCTGTACCCCACACAAACAATTATCTGTACAGTCCCCAGTCGAGCAGTGAATTTCAAACACAGATTCAACCACAAAGACCAGGGAGGTTTACCAATGGCTTGAAAAGAAGGGCACCTATTGGTTGATTTAAAAAAAATGCAGACACTGACTATCCCAGTGAGCATGGAGAAGTTATTAATTACACTTTGAATGGTGTATCAATACATCCAGTCACTACATAGATACAGGCGTCCTTCCTAACTCAGTTGCCGGAGAGGATAGAAACCGCTCAGGGATTTCACCATGAGGCCAATGGTGACTTTAAAACAGTTTGAGTTTAATGGAGGATGGCTCAACAACATTGTAGGTACTCCACAATACTAACCTAAATGACAGAGTGAAAAGAAGGAAGCCTGTACAGAATAAAAAAATACTCCAAAACATGCATCCTGTTTGCAATAAGGCACTAAAGTAAAACTGCAAAAAATGTAGCAAAGAAATGAATTTTATGTCCTGAATACAAAGCGTTATGTTTGGGGCAAATCTACCACATTTATTTACATTTTTTATTTAACACATCACTGAGTACCACTCTTCATAATTTCAAGCATGGTGGCTGCATCATGTTATGGGTATGCTCATCATCGGCAAAGACTGGGGAGTTTGTTAGGATAAAAATAAACAGAATAAAGCTAAGCACAGGCAAGATCCTAGAGGAAAACCTGGTTCAGTCTGCTTTCCAACAGACACTGAGAGACAAATGCACCTTTCAGCAGGACAATAACATAAAAAGTTGAATTTGTAAAAGCCAATTATTGTTATTATATTCCTTATTCATACCATATTAGTCATTCCAGTTCAAATTTGATGACAACCCTGAGATGAATGTTGTATATAATGTTATGGTTAGGATACCATGATGTAACTTGCACTTTGTTTTTAAGTTTGAATGAGACAATGTATTCCACTAACCTTATTCTTTCATGAAAGCTATTCTTTTATTAATATTATATTACGTGTTTATGTCTTTCCTTATCAAATGTAAGACTAAAATGCCATTTGTAATATGTTTAGGTGCATATATGTTTTGGTGCATATAATGCACAACTTCATTTTTATGCTGATGATACTGTTATTTACTGTTGTGCCTCGTCTCTTACAAAAACTTTCCAGAACTTGCAAACTGCTTTTTATACTGTTCAACATACCTTGTGTCAATTGAAGCTTATTCTCAATACTGACAAAACTAAACTAATGGTGTTTTCTAAAGCAAGAAATAGACCTGTGAACCTTTCACCTATTACTACCTGTCAGGGCAAGGATATTGAGGTTGTAACCTCATATAAATATCTTGGAATTTTGATTGATGATGGCCTCTCTTTTAAAATGCATATTCAACAACTTACAAAAAAATTGAAGCTGAAATTGGGATTTTATTTTAGGAATAAGGCCTGTTTTTCTTTTGAAGCCAGAAGGAGGCTAGTATCAGCTACATTTATGCCTTTACTAGACTATGGGGATATTTTATATATGAATGCTTCCGCTCAGTGTTTGAGATCAATTGACACCCTTTACCATGGCACTTTGAGATTTATTTTAAACTGCAAAACCCTTACGCACCACTGCACTTTGTATACCAGGGTTGGCTGGCCTTCTCTAGTCACTCGTAGGCTCAGTCACTGGTATCATTTTATTTACAAAGCCATTTTGGGTTTACTACCTTTTTATTTGGGCATTTTTATTGTTCAGAAATGTGGTGGGTACTCTCTTCGTTCGCTGGACTTTATCCTGCTAACTGTTCCAAATGTCCAAACTGAATTTGGTAAAAGGGATTTTATGTACTCTGCACCATCGTCTTGGAACGCCTTACAAAATACTTTTAAACTGGAAGAACTTGTCCCGATTGGTATTTTTAAATCACTGATGAATGATCTTGAGACTGATTCCCTGACATGTCAATGTTTTTAATTTGCTGTTTTGATTTTGTTATACTCTTTTACTAGATTACTTGTAGTTTTCATGTTGTTTGTCTGTAATTTTTGTAATGACTTGGTGCTGCCTATCTTGGCCAGGACGCTCTTGAAAAGGAGATTTTAAATCTCAATGAGCCTTTCCTGGTTAAATAAAGGTTAAATAAAACATTTAAAAAATATATACAGTACCAGTCAAAAGTTTGGACACACCTTCTCATTCAAGGGATTTTCTTTATTTTACTGGAATAATAGTGAAGACATCAAAACTATGAAATAACACATATGGAATCATGTAGTAACCAAAAACGTGTTAAATCAAAATATATTGTATATTTCAGATTCTTCAAAGTAGCCACCCTTTGCCTTGATGACAGCTTTGCACAGTCTTGGCATTCTCTCAACCAGCTTCATGAGGAATGCTTTTCCAACAATCTTGAAGGAGTTCCCACATATGCTGAGCACTTGTTGGCTGCTTTTCCTTAACTCTGCGGTCCAACTCATCCCAAATCATCTCAATTGGGTTGAGGTCAGGTGATTGTGGAGGCCAGGTCATCTGATGCAGCACTCCATCATTACGCAGAGTTCACCCGCCGGCGGGTGAACGTCTGTTCCACCTGAGGCAGGGGACGAGGAGCGTCGGACGTCGGACGTCCATCGGCGGCTATGGAAACATATGTCTCCGAATCCCTGGGGCAGGGATACATTTGGCCCTCCACCTCACCTACCTCCTCGAGTTTATTTTTTGTGAAGAAGGATGGGGGTCTGCGCCCGTGTATTGACTATCGAGGTATCAATCAGATCACTGTGGGGTACAGCTACCCGCTGCCTCTCATCGCCAGTGCGATCGAGTCAATGCACGGGGCGCGCCTCTTCACAAGATTGGACCTCAGGAGCGCTTACAACCTGTTGCGTATCCGGGAGGGAGACGAGTGGAGACGGCATTTAGTACCACCTCAGTGCACTATGAGTACTTCGTCATGCCGTACGGGTTGATGAATGCTCCATCAGTCTTCCAGGCCTTTGTTGACGAGATATTCCGGGACCTGCACGGGCAGGGTATAGTGGTGTATATCGACGACATTCTGTCCCTGGTGCTCAGGTCGACTGTTGGAGCATGACCTGTACGTCAAGGCTGAGAAATGTCTGTTCTTCCAACAGTCCGTCTCCTTCCTAGGGTACCGCATTTCCACTTCAGGGGTGGAGATGGAGAGGTACCGCATTTCAGCCATGCGTAATTGGCCGACTCCCAACACGGTAAAGGAAGTGCAGCGGTTTCTAGGGTTTTCCAACTACTACCGGAGGTTTATCCGGGGTTTTGGTCAGGTAGCGGCTCCCATTACCTCACTGCTGAAGGTGGGACCGGTGCGGCTGCAGTGGTCGGCTGATCCCGGATCCCTCTTTGGCGTTCATAGTGGAGGTGGACGCGTCCGAGGCTGGAATAGGAGCCGTGCTCTCTCAGCGCTCGGGCACGCCACCAAATCTCCACCATTGTGCTTTCTTTTCGAAGAGGCTCAGCCCGGCGGAGCGAAACTATGATGTGGGGGACCGGGAGCTGTTGGCTGTTGTCAAGAATCTGAAGGCGTGGAGACATTGGCTTGAGGGGGCTAAACACCCTTTTCTCATCTGGACTTACCACCGCAATCTGGAGTACATCCGGGCGGCGGGGAGACTGAACCCTCGCCAGGCAAGGTGGGCCATGTTCTTTACCCGTTTTCCTTTCACTCTGTCCTACAGACCAGGTTCCCAGAACACTAAGGCAGACGCACTGTCCTGGATGTATGACACAGAGGAGCGGTCCATGGATCACACTCCCATACTTCCGGCCTCTTGCCTGGTGGCACCGGTGGTGTGGGAGCTGGACGTGGACATTGAGCAGGCGTTACGTGCAGAGCCCACTCCCCCCAGTGTCCAGCTGGGCGCCTGTACGTTCCATCTGCTGTCCGCGACAGTTTGATCGATTGGGCCCACACGTCACCCTCCTCTGGTCACCCTGGCATCGGGCGGACGGTGCGTTGCCTTAGTGGGAAGTACTGGTGGTCCACCTTGGCCAAGGACGTGAGGGTTTATGTTTCCTACTGCTCGGTGTGCGCCCAGTGCAAGGCTCCCAGGCACCTGCCTAGAGGGAAGTTACAACCCCTACCCGTTCCACAACGGAAGCTTCCAGTCTGTTATGTGAACTAAATCAGCATGACAGAGTGATCTCCAGCCGTGTCCTCGTCAACACTCACACCTGTGGTAACGATAGAATCACTGACATGATGTCAGCTTGTCCTTTTGTGCATGGCTGAAATGCAGTGGAAATGGGGTTTTTTTGGAATTCAGTTCATTTGCATGTCAAAGAGGGACTTTGCAATTAATTGCAATTCATCTGATCACTCTTCATAACATTCTGGAGTATATGCACATTGCCATCATACAAACTGAGGCAGCAGACTTTGTGAAAATTAATATTTGTGTCATTCTCAAAACTTTTGGCCACGACTGTAGAGTCACAATTCAACGGCTCAGACACGAGAGGTATGTGGCAGGGTCTACAGTCAATCACGGACTACAAAAAGAAAACCAGCCCCATCACGGACCACGATGTCTTGCTCCCAGACAAACTAAACAACTTCTTTGCTCGCTTTGAGGACAATACAGTACTACCAACACGGCCCGCTACCAAAACCTGCGGGCTCTCCTTCACTGCAGCCAATGTGAGTAAAACATTTAAACGTGTTAACCCTCGCAAGGCTGCCGGCCCAGACGACATCCCTAGCCGCATCCTCAGAGCATGCGCAGATCAGCTGGCTGGTGTGTTTACGGACATATTCAATCAATCCTTATCCCAGTCTGCTGTTCCCACATGCTTCAAGAGGGCCACCATTGTTCCTGTTCCCAAGAAAGCTAAGGTAACTGAGCTAAATGACTATCGCCCCGTAGCACTCACTTCCGTCATCATGAAGTGCTTTGAGAGACTAGTCAAGGACCATATCACCTCCACCCTACCTGACACCCTAGACCCACTCCAATTTGCTTACCGCCCCAATAGGTCCACAGACGACACAATCACAATCACACTGCCCTAACCCATCTGGACAAGAGGAATACCTATGTAAGAATGCTGTTCATCGACTGCAGCTCAGCATTTAACACCATAGTACCCTCCAAACTCGTCATTAAGCTCATGACCCTGGGTCTCGACCCCGCCCTGTGCAACTGGGTCCTGGACTTCCTGACGGGCCACCCCCAGGTGGTGAGGGTAGGAAACAACATCTCCACCCCGCTGATCCTCAACACTGGGTCCCCACAAGGGTGCGTTCTCAGCCCTCTCCTGTACTCCCTGTTCACCCATGGAGACGTGCATGGCCACGCAGTCAACTCTATCATCAAGTTTGCAGACGACACTACAGTGGTAGGCTTGATTACCAACAACGACGAGACGGCCTACAGGGAGGAGGTGAGGGCCCTTGGAGTGTGGTGTCAGGAACATAACCTCACTCTCAATGTCAACAAAACAAATAAGATGATCGTGGACTTCAGGAAACAGCAGAGGGAGCAGCCCCCTATCCACATCGACGGGACAGTAGTGGAGAAGGTGGAAAGTTTTAAGCTCCTCGGCGTACACATCACGGACAAACTGAAATGGTCCACCCACACAGACAGCGTGGTGAAGAAGGCGCAGCAGCGCCTCTTCAACCTCAGGAGGCTGAAGAAATTCGGCTTGTCACCAAAAACACTCACAAACTTTTACAGATGCACAATCGAGAGCATCCTGTTGGGCTGTATCACCGCCTGGTACGGCAGCTGCTCCGCCCACAACCGTAAGGCTCTCCAGAGTGTAGTGAGGTCTGCACAACACATCACCGGGTTTAAACTACCTGCCCTCCAGGACACCTACACCACCCGATGTCACAGAAAGGCCAAAAAGATCATCAGGGACAACAACGACCCGAGCCACTGCCTGTTCACCCCGCTATCATCCAGAAGGCGAGGTCAGTACAAGTGCATCAAAGCTAAAACCGAGAGACTGAAAAACAGCTTCTATCACAAGGCCATCAGACTGTTAAACAGCCATCACTAACATTGAATGGCTGCTGCCAACATACTGACTCAAATCTCTAATAATTAAATACATACTGACTCTCACTTTAATAATAATGGATGTAATAAATGTATCACTAGCCACTTTAAACAATGCCACTTTATATAATGTTTACATACCCTACATTACTCATCTCATATGTATATACTGTACTCTATACCATCTACTGCATCTTGCCTATGCCGTTCAGCCATCACTCATCCATATATTTTTATGTACATATTCTTATTCTTTCCTTTACACTTGTGTGTATAAGGTAGTTGTTGTGAAATTGCTAGATTACTTGTTAGATATTACTGCATGGTCGGAACTAGAAGCACAAGCATTTCGCTACACTCGCATTAACATCGGCTAACCATGTGTATGTGACAAATAAAATTTGATTTGATTTGGTTTGAGTCCTGAATGCTGATTGGCTGACAGTCATGGTATATCAAACCATATACCACGGGTATGGCAAAACATTTATTTTTACTGCTCTAATTACGTTGGTAACCAGTTTATAATAGCAATAAGGCATCTCGGGGGTTTGTGGTATATGGCCAATATACCACGGCTAAGTGCTGTATCCAGGCACTCCGCATTGTGTCGTGCCTATACCTTGTGCCTTATTGCTTAAATATACAATGGCTGTCAACCAATCTGCATTCCGGGCTGGAACCACCAAGTTTATAATCCAGTTTATGTGCCTTATAGCCTGTGACCAATGTTTCTCCCCCCTCGTTTAAATAACAGCATCTAGACTTTAGATATTAAATTGTAAGCCTCTTGATTTTTACTTTCTCAACCATGAATCCCATTGAAAACACAGCTGTCACATGAACAGCTTCAGAGAGCACGCATGACAAGTGTTTTGAGGATTACTTCTATAATGAACATTGCATGGTGTCAGACAGAGGCTGGAGGCATTGTAGCTAGTTATATGGACAGACCTATCAGAAAGGAGCTGATGAAGGACTCAGGAAGTTAGCCTTTAGTTCCTCTCCATCCTATCAACACAGATCCAATCATATGTTTCTGGGTGTAGACTTCTTTATGACATCCTACCATAGAAATAACGCCAAATCCACCGACTATACAGTAGACAATGAATGAACCCCCGGCCTACCACATATGTGATTTCGAATTCACCGAGATGTGCGACACAATGATCAAGGTCCTCCTTTTATTGTTGTCATTTTCCTTTCTTCTTAATAAACATGTAATTTTAGCAATTATTGATGGACTTTTTATGACTATCACTACTTTCCCCTGCTTTCTACCGCAATGGCTGATGGCTGAACCGGGCGGCGCTCAATCACCGCAGTCCCAATAAAGCTGACAAGCTGACGGTAAAGGCCTCTCCTGCTGGGCTTCCTCTCTGTCCAGCTCCTCTCTGCCTCCTGTGATTCCCATTACGCCATCACACAGCTCCCAGAGACCATTCACTTCTCTAATTCGCTTTCCTTCTCACAAAACCCACTGTTGCTGTCACGACTCCTGCCGAGGGTGACTCCTCTCCCTGTTCGGGTGGCGCTCGGCGGTCGTCGTCACCGGCCTACTAGCTGCCACCGATCCCTTTTCCCTTTTCTGTTGGTTTTGTCTTGATTGTTTGCACCTGTGTATGATTAGTGTTTAGTTTAGTATTTAAGCCCGTTTCCCCACCTGTTCTGTGTGCAGGCTTACTTTCTGTTGTCGACTGTTGTTTATGCAGTGGTACGTGTTATCGGATCCTTGTGTTTGTTGGATCACACCCAGTTGTGTTTTCTTGGGTGTACTTTTCTTTTACGGTGCAGTTCATTAAAAGCCCGTTAGCAAGTACTCCTGTTTCCTGCGCCTGAGTCCACACCCACTACTGCAAGCGTGACAGAAGCCTGCACCTGACAAGTATGGAGTCAGCAGGAGCAACCACCACCCCTCTCCCCTCTATGGAGGAACGGGTCCTCCACCACACCACCGTGCTCCATCGAATCGGGTCAGCGATGGACCAAATGATGGAGAGGATGGATCGATGGGAGAGGAGTGGTCCCCTCTCTTCGCCCCCGACTCACCAGAGTAGTCCACCTACTCCACTCCCTCCTACGTCAGGTTCTGGAGCATTGCGTCTTGCGCTCCCGAGGGAGTATGAAGGAGGAGCAGCGGGATGCCAGGGGTTTCTGCTGCAGATTGACTTGTACCTGGCTACCGTGAGACCGACTCCCTCGGGAGAGGAGAGTGTCAGCCTCCTCATCTCCTGCCTAACGGGGCGAGCGTTGGAATGGGCCAACGTGGTCTGGAACAGCCCCAACTCAGCGAGGGAGAATTACCCTGAGTTCACCCGCCGTTTCCGGGACGTATTCGATCACCCTCCAGAAGGCCGGGCGGGGGGTGAGCGACTGTTCCATCTCAGGCAGGAGACGAGGAGCGCGCAAGACTTCGCTCTGGAGTTCCGGACCTTAGTTGCGGGGGCCGGGTGGAACGACAGGGCCCTAATGGATCATTTCCGGTGCAGTCTCCGGGAGGACGTCCGCAGGGAGCTAGCGTGTCGGGACAATACACTCTCCCTGGATGAACTGATTGACATGTCAATCCGACTGGACAATCTGCTGGCTGCCCGCGGGCGTTCAGAAGGGGTCCTGTCAGTTCCACGTCCTAGCCCTCCCGCGCCCATTCCCATGGAGCTGGGAGTGGCTGCATCAAAGGGAACCAGAGGAGGGCGCTCCTCCTGCACCAATTGTGGTCGCCGAGGACACACGGTCGACCGGTGCTGGGGGGGTCCCTCTGGGAATCGAGAAGGCAGGCAGAACACTCCTCGTTCACCCCAGGTGAGTCAGCACCAAACTCACCCAGAACCCTCTGTTGGTCATATGTTTGTTTTAAATTTTTTCCTTGATTTTTTCCCTTGTTCCCAGCATAGGGCGCTAGTCGATTCAGGCGCAGCGGGGAACTTTATGGATCGCGGACTCGCCCTTAAGCTGGGAGTTCCGCTAGTACCGTTAGATTCCCCCTATCCCGTGCACTCCCTAGATAGCCGGCCATTAGGGTCAGGGCTGGTCAGGGAGACTACGGTGCCGCTGGACATGGTAACACAGGGGAATCATAAGGAGCGAATTTGTTTTTTCCTTATCGATTCACCTGCGTTTCCAGTGGTGCTGGGAGTGCCTTGGCTGGCCAGTCACAATCCCAAGATTTTGTGGAAACAGGGCGTTCTCCAGGGGTGGTCAGAGGAGTGTTCGGGTAGGTGTCTGGGAGTTTCCATCGGTGCCACGTCGGTGGAGAGTCCAGACCAGGTTTCCACTGTGCGCATTCCCCCTGAGTATGCCGATTTGGCTCTCGCCTTCTGTAAGAAGAAGGCGACTGAATTACCACCCCATCGACAGGGGGATTGTGTGATAAACCTCCTGGCAAACGCTGCGCTTCCCAAGAGTATCGTGTACCCCTTGTCTCAGGAGGAGACGTTGGCTATGGAGAAATATGTCACGGAATCTCTGAGACAGGGGTTCATTCAGCCCTCCATCTCACCCGTCTCCTCGAGTTTCTTTTTCGTTAAGAAAAAGGGGGGAGGTCTGCATCCGTGCATTGATTATAGAGGTCTCAATTCCATCACAGTGGGGTTTAGTTACCCACTACCTCTCATCGCTATGGCGGTGGAATCATTTCACGAAGCGCGTTTTTTCACGAAACTGGATCTCAGGAGCGCGTATAATCTGGTGCGTATTCGGGAGGAAGACGAGTGGAAAACCGCATTTAGTACCACCTCGTCATGCCGTATGGGTTAAAGAATGCTCCAGCCGTCTTTCAATCCTTTGTAGACGAGATTCTCAGGGACCTGCATGGGCAGGGCGTGATAGTGTATATCGATGACATCCTGATTTACTCCACCACCCGCGCCGAGCATGTGTCCCTGATGCGCAGGGTGCTTGGGAGGTTGCTGGAGCATGACCTATATGTCAAGGCTGAGAAGTGTGAGTTCTCCAAATGAGCCGTCTCCTTCCTGGGTTATCGCATTTCCACCTCGGGGGTGGTGATAGAGTGTGACCGCGTTAAGGCCGTGCGTAATTGGCCGACTCCAGCCACGGTGAAGGAAGTGCAGCGGTTTTTGGGTTTTGCCAATTACTACCGGAGGTTTTTCCGGGGTTTTGGCCAAGTGGCGGCTCCCATTACCTCACTGCTGAAGGGGGGACCGGTGCGTTTGCGTTGGTCGACAGAGGCGGACAGGGCTTTCACCCAGTTCAAGGCACTGTTCACTGATGCACCTGTGTTGGCGCACCCGGACCCTTCTTTACCATTCATAGTGGAGGTGGACGCGTCCGAGGCTGGGGTGGGTGCCGTGCTATCTCAGCGCTCGGGTACGCCACCGAAACTCCGCCCCTGTGCCTTCTTTTCTAGGAAGCTCAGTCCGGCGGAGCGTAACTATGATGTGGGGGACCGGGAGCTGTTGGCTGTGGTCAGGGCTTTGACTGTGTGGAGACACTGGCTTGAGGGGGCTAGACACCCTTTTCTCATCTGGACTGACCACCGGAACCTGGAGTATATCCGGGCAGCTAGGAGACTGAACCCGCTTCAGGCACCGTGGGCCATGTTCTTCACCCGGTTCCAGTTCACTATTTCATATAGACCAGGTTCCATGAACACGAAGGCCGACGCACTGTCCCGTCTTTATGATACTGAGGATCGGCCCATCGATCCTACTCCCATCCTTCCAGCCTCTAAGCTGGTCGCACCGGTGGTATGGGAGGTGGACGCGGACATCGAGCGGGCGCTACAGCTGGAGCCTGCGCCTTCCAACTGTCCAGCAGGGCGTAAGTACGTGCCGCTTGGTGTCCGTGATCAATTGATTCGATGGGCTCATACGTTACCCTTGTCGGGTCATCCTGGGGTGGCGAGGACAGTGCTAGGCCTTAAGGGGAAGTACTGGTGGCCCACCTTGGCTAAGGACGTGAGGTTTTATGTCTCTTCCTGTTCGGTGTGCTCCCAGAGTAAGGCTCCTAGGCACCTCCCTAGAGGGAAGTTACAACCCCTCCCTGTTCCACAGAGGCCGTGGTCCCACCTGTCGGTGGACTTTCTCACCGATCTTCCCCCGTCTCAGAGGAATACCACGGTCCTGGTAGTTGTGGATCGGTTTTCTATGTCCTGCCGTCTCCTCCCGTTGCCCGGTCTCCCTACGGCCCTACAGACTGCGGAAGCTTTATTCACCCATGTTTTCCGGCACTACGGGGTGCCGGAGGACATCGTTTCTGATCGGGGTCCCCAGTTCACGTCCCGTGTATGGAGGGCATTTATGGAGCGCCTGGGGGTCTCGGTCAGCTTGACCTCCGGTTATCACCCTGAGAGCAATGGGCAGGTGGAGAGAGTTAACCAGGAGGTGGGTAGGTTTTTGCGGTCGTACTGCCAGGACTGGCCAGGGGAGTGGTCCAGGTACATACCTTGGGCCGAACTGGCCCAAAACTCACTCCGCCACTCCTCCACTAACATTTCACCATTTCAGTGTGTGTTGGGCTACCAGCCGGTCCTGGCACCGTGGCATCAGAGCCAGACCGAGGCTCCTGCGGTGGAGGATTGGGTGCAGCGCTCCAAGGAGACCTGGAGGGCTGTCCAGGAGGCCGTTAAAGAAGCAGGGGGACGACAGAAGAGGAGCGCTGACCGCCACCGCAGTGAGGCCCCCGTATTCCAACCAGGGGACAGGGTCTGGCTCTCGACCCGAAACCTGCCCCTTCGCCTGCCCTGCCGGAAGCTGGGTCCGCAGCGTGTAGGGCCCTTCAAAGTCCTGAGGAGGATAAACAAGGTGTGTTACCGATTACAACTTCCTTCGTATTATCGTATTAACCCCTTGTTTCATGTGTCTCTCCTCAGGCCAGTGGTAGCTGGTCCCTTACAAGACGGTGAGGTGCCGGAGGTCCCCCCGCCCCCTCTGGACATCGAGGGGCCCCCGGCGTATACAGTACGTGCCATTCTGGACTCTAGACGCCGGGTGAGGGGCCTGCAGTACCTCGTGGACTGGGAGGGGTACGGTCCGGAGGAGAGGTGCTGGGTGCCGGTGGGGGACATACTGGACCCAACACTATTGAGGGATTTCCATCGTCTCCACCCGGATCGCCCTGCGCCTCGCCCTCCGGGTCGTCCCCGAGGCCGGTGTCGGCGCGCTGCGGGAGCCGCGCATCAGGGGGGTGTACTGTCACGACTCCTGCCGAGGGTGACTCCTCTTCCTGTTCGGGTGGCGCTCGGCGGTCGTCGTCACCGGCCTACTAGCTGCCACCGATCCCTTTTCCCTTTTCTGTTGGTTTTGTCTTGATTGTTTGCACCTGTGTATGATTAGTGTTTAGTTTAGTATTTAAGCCCGTTTCCCCACCTGTTCTGTGTGCAGGCTTACTTTCTGTTGTCGACTGTTGTTTATGCAGTGGTACGTGTTATCGGATCCTTGTGTTTGTTGGATCACACGCAGTTGTGTTTTCTTGGGTGTACTTTTCTTTTACGGTGCAGTTCATTAAAAGCCCGTTAGCAACTACTCCTGTTTCCTGCGCCTGACTCCACACCCACTACTGCAAGCGTGACAGTTGCACACTATTCCAATCAATTAGAATAAAAGGCTTGTGGTTCAGGTATGAAAGGGGGTATTATTCAGTCTAGACTCTGGAAGGCATGTAATAGACATACCTGGGGCTACGCGGTCAGTTTATATGCTTACCAAAAACAAAGCGGTACCCCTTTTTAGCCAAGGGAAATAGGTTGTTTCTGGTTTGTAGGTTTTATACACCCCATATATTGAGCAGTTTAACTCACCCCATGATGTTGACATCTGATATGAGGACAAGAGAAGTAGACAGGAGGGTCACATAAGGAAAAAGGAGGGTCATCTGGTGAGAAAGTATCAGAAAGCAGACCTTTGGTTTAGGTTTGCATGGTAAAGCGGCATCCCTTTGTGTGGGTGTGAGACAGCCGACAAATAGATGTTGATATGTTCACACAGGTCACAGGGAGAAGAGAAGCCAACTGTTTCATTGCTTTGTATATATATATATATATATATATATATATTGCTTTATATATATATATTTATTATTATTTTTTACCTTTATTTAACTAGGCAAGTCAGTTAAGAACAAATTATAATTTACAATGACAGCCTACCGGGGAACAGTGGGTTAACTGCTTGTTCAGGGGCAGAACGACAGGTTTTTATCTTGTCAACTCAGGGATTCAATCCAGCAACCTTTCGGTTACTGGCCAAATGGTCTAACCACTAGACTACCTGCCGCCTGCTATTATTATGTTTTGAACTGAAATCTACTGAAGTAAGTAGAAACAAATTGCACTATGCAGAAAGGGGAGAAATGCAAAATGTGTAAAATGGTGGCAGGTCGTGTTTCGGAGGACGCATAGCTCTCGACCTTCGCCTCTCCCGAGTCCATACGGGAGTTGCAGAGATGGGACAAGACTGTAACTACCAATTGGATATCACAAATTTGTGGAGAAAAAAGGGGTAAAAAGTAAATAAATAAATAAAAATCTAAAAGGGAAATTCCTCAAAGTGATTTAGACTTAAATCCTTGAGTAAGATAGCTCTGATACATGTGTGACAGTCCGGGTGTTCCGCAAGGTTCTATTTTGGATCCATTGTTGTTCATTTTGTATATCAACAACATTGGGTATCTTATTGAAACAGCGGATGTTCATTTTAATGCAGATGATACTGTTCTTTATTCAAGTGGTAGTAGTTTATCTTTAGCTTTTGAAAATGCCCAAAGAGCATTTAACATCATACAACAGAATCTGTATGATTTAAAGCTGATTCTAAATTCTAGTAAAACAAAATGCATGGTATTTTCAAATGCCAGTCATGTTACAAATCATGTCATTGCTACATTATGATGTTATATATATGCAGGCCTCAGCCACTACCCTGAGACCACCTGATTCAGTGTATCATGCAGCCCTCAGGTTCATTACAGATCAGAAATGTCTAACACATCATTGTGATCTCTACAGCGATGTTGGCTGGTCGTCATTGACCTTGCGTAGGCTTAAACACTGGTATACACTGATTTATAAGGCCATATTGGGTAAAATGCCATTTTATCTCTGTTCTTTTTTTAATCAGGTCAGTAAATAAATATGAATTACGGTCCCATTCTCATTTGCTTCTAACAGTACCAAAAATTAGAACAGGTCATGGTAGAAATAGTTTTAGTCACTCAGCTCCGTGGTCCTGGAATTCTCTCCTGAACATTTTAAAATGTGATGATCTAGTTTCGTTGGAGTTTAAACACTTGATCGATGTATATATCATAGAGTGTAATTGTTTTTAGGCCAGCTGTTTTAAATGTAAAATGTTTTTGTTGTACTGTATGTGTGTTTATAGTTGTGTTTAATGTTGTGTTAGTGTATGTAAGTTGTTTTGTCTGAAACCTTGTTCCCTCTGCTGCTATTGGACCAGGTCTCCGTTGGAAAAGAGATGTTATCTCAATGAGAAAAAACCTGTATAAATAAAGGTAAAATTTAAAAAAAAAAATACAATCCAAAATTACTTTCCCACTTGAATAAATTGTACATCAACCTCCAAAGATGATTTTCAAAAAGAATACAGATGTTGAGCGATGGTATTTTACGACAGAGGGTACCCATACCCTTCAAGTCAGTTTCTCCTTTACTTTGGCAAACCGAAAATAACTTTTTAGAACCCACAAGCTTCCAAGATACATCATTATCTGCTTTTGAGATATGCCTCACATGAATGCCTAATAGTGGTATCATTTTATTTCCATTTTTGGTTGAAGTAGATTGACTGACCATGACGCTCACTGTCGTCTGTGCAGGTTAATATAATATAAGAGAGTCTAGTCACTTGATCCTTTAGTTTTCTTCCCAAAGGACTTTAATGCCTTCCCCATACCAGACAAACCTATCGGATCACAAAGCACTGGTTACAATGAACCCTAAAACCAAACAATTCCTATTTCGATACTCTTTTGACTGTGGTTAAGTTTAAATAACGTTACCTGGGGTCCGATGGCAGAAAAAGAGATTTATAAGAGCCATGACCTTGAACAGGGAATGAGAATCTTCAAGGCTGTCTGCTGTTTTTACATGAGAGGCATTAGATTGTACATTTTGACAGATGTACAGTATGTGCATCACAGGCCACCATATGGCTTGATTTATGCTAAATTATGCACCAGTAGACTAAATTACGAGTCAGCCTTGGGTCACACACAAGAAGCGACTTTCACATCATAAAAATCCATCAAAACATAAATCACAGGATATTTGTTCAATGTCACCCAAAGGCATTTATGTTCTTTCCTTTCAGTCCCATGATGCTCTGAAAGACCCCTACAGTCCATAACTAGCCTAGCTATAGTTTCAACATTACTACTATTGGCGTCTTGCTTGTAGTGCTTCGAAGGCAGTACATGCAAATATATCAACCTCAAATAAATGACATGCACACAAAGGGTTTAAGCTCTGTCATTCATCACTCTCAGTGTCAATCACTCAAAATATATGCATAGATGATTAGTTCCTGGTCTCCTTCAAGGCCTATTTAAAGCTGAAGTGTAAGAGGAGACAGGGAATGACATTTCTCACAGGTCTCCAATCGCTTCAATTGCTCAGCTGAAGTCCATTCACTATGGGCATTCCATTGAACCTGCTCCTGATACTCCTCTTCTACACACAAGGTAAAAAATAAAATACCTAGACTGCACATGTATAGTGAGCTCCAAAAGTATTGGGACATTTGTTGTTGTGGCTCTACTCCAGCGCTTTTGATTTGAAATGATACAATGACTATGGAGGTTAAAATGCAGACTGTCAGCTTTAATTTGAGGGTAGTTTCATCCATATCGGGTGAACCGTTTACAGCACTGTTTACATAGACAACCAATAGAAATGAATGGTAAATAATGTATTGTGTCATTTTGGAGTCACTTTTATTGTAAATAAGAGTAGAATATTTCTAAAAACATTCACATTAATGTGGATGCAACCGTGACTATGGATAATCCTGACTGAATTGTGAATAATGACGAGTGAGACAGAGGCATAAACATATTCTATTTTTATTTACAATAAAATTGACTCCAAAATGACACAACACATTATTTACCATTCATTTCTATTGGGCACAAAATAATCAGAAACAACCAAAACAAACAGCAAATGCTTCCAACAAATGTGTAGTCACAAGCTTGATGTAGTACTTGCGTGCTATGCATATGGGACCAAATACTTTAAGTAGTAAAGTTACAGTAAATTTGTCCCAATACTTTTTCTCCCTTAAGTGCTGTAATTTCTATACTGTTCACCTGATATACACTACCGTTCAAAAGTTTGGGGTCACTTAAATGTCCTTGCTAATGAAAGAAAAGCAAATTTGTGTCCATTAAAACAACATCAAATTGATCAGAAACAGTGTAGACATTGCTAATGTTGTAAATGACTATTGTAGCTGGAAACGGCAGATTTTTTATGGAAGATTTTTTATCTTCATAGGCGTACAGAGGCCCATCATCAGCAACCGTCACTCATGTGTTCCAATGGCATGTTGTGTTAGCTAATCCAAGTTTATAATTCTAAAAGGCTAATTGATCATTAGAAAACCCTTTTGCAAATATGTTAGCACAGCTGAAAACTGTCCTTCTTTAGACTAGTTGAGTATCTGGAGCATCAGCATTTGTGGGTGAGATTACAGGCTCAAAATGGCCAGAAACAAAGAACTTTCTTCTGAAACTCAGTCTATTCTTGTTCTGAGAAATGAAGGCTATTCCATGCGAGAAATTGCCAAGAAAGTGAAGATCTGGTACAACGCTGTGTACTACTCCCTTCACAGAACAGTGCAAACTGGCTCTAACCAGAATAGAAAGAGTGCACAACTGAGCAAGAGGACAAGTACATTAGAGTGTCTAGTTTGAGAAACAGACGCCTCACAAGTCCTCAACTGGCAGCTTCATTAAATATTACCCGCAAAACACCAGTCTCAACGTGAACAGCAAAGAGGCGATTCCGGGATGCTGGCCTTCTGACAGAGTTGATAAGAAAAAGCCCTATCTCAGACTGGCCAATAAGCAGAAAAGATTAAGATGGGCAAAACAGACACTGGACAGAGGAACTGTGCCTAGAAGGCCAGCATCCTGGAGTCACCTCTTCACTGTTGAGGTGGAGACTGGTGTTTTTTGCAGGTACTATTTAATGAAGCTGATAATGGCTATCTGTACGCCTATGTAGATATTCCATTAAAAATCAGCCATTTCCAGCTACAATAGTCATTTACAACATTAACAATGTCTATACTGTATTTCTGATCTATTTTATTTTATTTTAATGAACGAAAAAATTTGCTTTTCTTTCAAAAACAAGGACTTTCTAAGTGACCCCAAACATTTGAAAGGTAGTGGAGATGGAAATACCCTCAAATTAAAGCTGACAGTCTGCACTTTAACCTCATAGTCATTGTATCATTTCAAATCCAGAGCCAAAATAACAAAAAAATGTGTCAGTCCCAATAGTTTGAGCTCACTGTATGCATTGATTCAGGGTCTTGTACTTTTGCAGTCTACTACTGCTAATCCAATCAGGTATTATGCAAGGTGGTATCAAATAAGAAAAATCCACAACGTTTGATGTTTTAGATATTATAGGTTGAGAGTGGATCCTGATTGTTGATGTTGTCACAGTGCACGCAGGGCGTATCTATGGGGGCAAGGAGGCTGTGCCCCACAGCAGACCCTACATGGTTCTCCTGGAGAAAGCTGTCACCAACAACCTGAAGCCAGGAAGCTGTTGTGGTTTTCTAGTGAGAGAAGACTTTGTGATGACTGCCGCCCACTGCAATGGGAGGTCAATAATGTCTGCTTATCTAGTGAAGGAAAACCAATAGAACATGTGTGGAGCCCATTGGCCTCCGTTATCTGCCCTATAAATGCTTTAACTGTTTCTCCTTGATACTCACTACCTTATAGCGCTATGCCTAGAATTAGAAAGCATGCTGGTCAAACTACTCTTTCAATTGGATTTTTCTTGCAATCTCACCAACAACATTTTAATAGGGTACCATTTCAATGTCTCTAGGTTTTTCACACCTGACTATCTTTACTGTTTTTACCCTAGGGCTATCCTACCCCATGCTTCACATAGCTCTTCCTAACGTTGCATTTACACATTTTAACAATGTATTTCTAACGTCCCCTTTGGAGCATAACAAATGCACAATACACGCAGCACGAAAGCCGAAATAACAACGCACAGGTACTCCCAGACCAACAGACATGGGAACAATAACCAACAAAACAATGGTGAACAGAGGGCACATATATAAAATTACTAATCAGGGGAATTGTAATCAGGTGTGCATAATGAAACAGTTCAGTGACGCCTAGAGGCCGGTGACGTAGACCTCCGGAACTGGTGCACAGAAGGAGCAGCAGTACAGGTGGAATCTTTGACAACATGCTCACGTGTTTTCACATGTGTAGTTTCATGTTATCACATGTTGCTTTACATGTTGTCACATTAACTTCCCATAAGATCACGTGAAATTCATGTGGTTTTTCCGTAAGGGAAATGTCAGAGCACATGTCGAACCAAGCGGGAAGCAAGAATATACAGTAGATTGACATGACCTTTTCAATCAGTGTCCGTGTTAGTCCACTACGGTCAGTTGCAGATATGTGTAAGACTACAGTATATTCCATTGCGTTGTGCCTCTGTCTGTGTGTATGTTACAGATCCATTAAGGTCAAGCTGGGAGTCCACAATGTGCAGCAGGAGCAAGGTCAGGAAATGCTTGTGAAACAGGCATTTCCACATCCAAATTATGATGAAGAATATAATAATGATATCATGCTACTCAAGGTAAAACTCCAAGCTAGGACCTAAAGCTAGGCATATTGTTTTTATTTTTCCCTACACAGGTGAAATTGTGCATGCACATTGTCACTACAATGTCAAAGTATGAAATTGATTGGTAACAAACAGTTAACCACCATTAAATTAACTACCAGGCTTGCTGAATAGACTATAGAACCAAGGATGTAAGTTGTAACATTCAACAAACCTGCTCTCTCTCTGCCTCAAAGCTGGAGGAGATTGCAGTTTTCACCGACCGTGTGAGACCCATTGGCCTCCCGCTGACAAAAGATGAAGAGGTGCCCAAGGACTGTCTGGTGTCAGGCTGGGGACACACTACCAGGAATGTAAAGCAAGGCTCCCCTGTGCTTCAGGACCTCAACGTGACACTGGATGAGAATCAACTTTGCTCTGACAACCATCAGGTCTGCTCATCAGGACTAAATGGACCTGCTCAGGCAAGTGGCGTCTGAAAGTATGTAATGATAAAGGGGAAATAACATGAGAGGAATGAAAGGAAATTATAATTTCCCTTTGGTTTGAGGGCATGAATCATTCCAAGGGAAATGTGCCTTTTCATTTGCCTGGCTTCCTAAACTCCTTGCTTTGGCCAAACACTACGCCACGCACACAGACGTTAATTTGTTCTCTGGGAGGTACTCCGCAATGAGTAGCTCCCCGATGATTTCTAAAACGCAAATACATTCTAATCGTTCTGATTGGTCCTAGAAAACGATGGGTTGAGCTAAAACACACGTGGGTAAAGAGGTGTTTTGAATATTCGGAATTGGTTGTGATACTCAAATTCAGTGTTTCTTAATCCTGGTCCTGGGGAACCAAATGGGTGCACATCTTTGTTTTTGCCCTAGCACTACACAGCTGTCTCAAATGATCAACTCATCATCTTTGATCATCTTTGATGATTTGAATCAGGTGTGTAGTGCTGAGGCAAAAACAAAAATGTTCACCCCTTTGGATCCCCAGGACCAGGAAAAAGCAAACTATCGCTGATGACTTTGTTTTGTACAACATTCCTAATTTTGAGGTTACCACAAACAACTTCAACTATGGCAGTCTCAGACTGAAGTATGTAGTGAACGTAGAGCAGCAGAAGAATTCACTGAGTCACTAGGCAACCTTTTCATTTGTTCGGTATTGTGGTCTATGTGTGTTACTTCCAGGGAGACTCTGGTGGTCCATTAGTCTGTAACGGTGTGGCCTATGGGGTGGTGTCTACCAAGACTAGAAACAACACCTACATCTACATGCGCATCCCTGACTTCCTGGACTGGATCAATGACACCATGAAGAATTGATATGTCACTGACCAGAAACATTTTGTTAATTTGGTCAACCTAGAACATGATTATGATACTGTGACGAATCCTAATGTGCTTATGATGCTTTCTGGTTGATTTACCAGTGCTGGTTAATGTCTTGGCCCAGAGCTGCCTCTTCCTATACGGATACTTTTTGTTGTTTTGTTGTTGTTTGTTTTTTTCAGTGAGAGTTTGAGAAGTAGAATACACAAGGTGCCATTTCGAAATTTTGTTGTGAATCAGCAGTTTTTTTTGTCAGTCACTGACAGTCACTCAATTAACCCATGCTAGCGAATCAATTTGTAATGCTAGCCAGCTATCTAAACTTTGTAGATGGCCTTATCATCACCAAATTACCGACCGGGCACGCAGGGCATGTGCCCAGGGGCCCTGACCTCCAGGGGCCCCCATTGATTTGTTAGTCACTCTCACACAGATATCATGTTTTTGTATTTATTAAGGATCCCCATTAGCTGTTGCCAAGGCAGCAGGTACTCTTCCTGGGGTCCAAACACATTAAGGCACTTACATCACACAAAACAAAAGATAAAACAGTACTTCATATAACATTATTACACCACTACATATCTACAATATAAAATGTATAATACCACCATACAACAATATTACAACGTACATGTGTGTAGAGTGCATGTGCTAGCGTTTGTGTGCGTATGTGTGTCTGTACCTGTGTGTGTCTCTTCACGGTACCTGCTGTTCCAAAAGGTGTATTTTCATCTTTAAAAAAAATCTGATTCTACTGCTTGCATCATTTACCTGATGTGGAATATAGTTCCATGTAGTCATGGCTCGATGTAGTACTGTGCACCTCCCATAGTCTGTTCTGTACTTTGAGACTGTGAAGAGACCTCAGGTGGCATGTCTTGTGGGGTATGCATGTGTGTCTGAGCTGTGTGCTAGTATTTTAAACAGACAGCTCTGTGCATTCAGCTTGTCAACACTTCTTACAAAAACAAGTAGTGATGTAGTCAATCTCTCCTCCACTTTGAGCCATGAGAGATTGTTATGCATATTATTCATTCATGTTAGCTCTCTGTGTATATCCAAGGGCTAGCCGTGCTGCCCTGTTCTGAGCCAATTGTCATTTTCCTAGACCCTCTTTGTGGCACCTGACCACACGACTGAACAGTAGCCCAGGTGCGACAAAACTAGGGCCTGTAGGATCTACTTTGTTAATAGTGTTGTTAAGAAGGTAGAGCAGTGCTTTATTATGGACAGACTTCTCCCCATCTTAGCCACATGCTGTATTAAAATGTTTGACCATGACAGTTTACAATCCAGGGTTACTCCAAGCAGATTAGTCTCCTCAATTTGCTCAATTTTCACATTATTCATTACAATATTTTTCAATGATTTTTCCCAAATACAATGCTTTTAGTTTTTTTTATATTTAGGACTAACTTGTACCTTGCTACCAATTCTGATATTAACTGCAGCTCTTTGTTTGTTCAGACATTAATCATAAATATGAGACATAAATCATGGAAAAACGTGTAGAATTGCAGGAAATTAGCCGTCTATGCCCCTACATGCAGTAGCAATTGAAACCTCTGAATTTCCATCTGTCAAACAATGCTTTCAAGTCCTGTTCTGTGCTGCAGCAGTTTTAAATCTTCAATTATTTACTGTGGGATTAAACAGTAGAGTAGGGTGATGTTATTGGACACATTTATTTAGTGAATATCTGAGCAAACTGATAAGGTGTGCTTTTATCATGTTGTCCCTTCACCAGTAAGGCAACAATCATATTTCTGGTAAACATTTCATTGCATTGAGCAGTAAATTGAAAATATATAGTAAAATACATTGAACATACCAAAGATCTTTGAAACAAGACTGCCCCCTTGTGCACATCTGGATAACATACTGTCCATGTAAAATACATTAAAACAGTCTGGAATGTATTTTGAGGGCAACAGGAAAGAATGTCTCATGATGACTACTATTGAGATTTCTAATATTGTGACAAATAGAAGAGATGAAAACGCCTGAAGAAAAGTCAAATATGAGATTCTCTAAAAACGGGTTAGGATAATTAGGTTAAGGTTAGGATAAATAGATTAAGGTTAGGAAAAGGGTTAGAGAAAATGCTCTCCTAAACTGCTATGAAAAGTCACTTCCGGCTGTAATGAATTGGCATTTTTATGTAGTTCCATTGATTATTGCAGCATGATAGCAAAGCATCCCTACCTAACCTACATCATATTGAGCCATTATTTCAGTCCTGGCATGCCAGTCCTCTAGATCTGTTGAATACTGGAATTGGTTTGATCGGACCACAGGTAGACGGGATACTCCTTAGTTTCAGGGTAGTTTCTGTCTAGACATGCATTGTATTTTTCACAGAATAGACAGCTCCCTGCTGGAATTGTTTTATACTGGCATGGCCTATAAATCCTATAGCTGTAGTTTCATCCACAACTTATTACCAGACTTTCCAGGAAATAATGATCTCATGTGGGGCTGTTCCAATAGCCAGCATGACTTATATTTATATCATTAGCAGGTGTGAGTGTACCTTAGACAATATCATTTCATTTCTACCCAGATACTCCTTTCAATATCATCTCATAAATGTATATCTATCAAGTCACCTCTTTTTGAAACACGCAAATTATAAAATAATATGGAATATGTAATGTAGCCTATATCAAAACCAGCACCAGAGATTTGTAAAGGTTTTTTATTTAGGAAAAATACAACCATGAAGATACAGAATGCTTTAAAAAAAAATCAAATACAAAACCAATCTGATGCTATGACGAGAACAGTTGTGAAATCACTCCATTTGTACCCTCATAAAAAGTAGGTTTGTTGAAAAGAGCTCATAAGTAGTAGTTACCTTTAAGAACTGGCCCGCTTCACATTAATTCACCGCTGTGTACTCAACTGTCATGTGACAGTTCCTTATTTAAAATGTGCAGCTAATAAAATAAAAACCGCTCTCAGTAGAAACCAAAATAAATTAGACAAGAACCTGCCATAGATAGGTCAGTCAAAAAACAGATCAGTGATCCAGAAAACAATTGAGCAGGCCCTCTTCATTTACCGGAACCCACAGCGATCCTAACAAGCCCAGTGGACTAGAGAACGTTTAGAGAACGTCTCCACCATCCCTCCCTCTGCCAGGTAGAACAGTGCAAACATGATGGTGGTGATGGAAGGGTTCAGACCATTGTGTACATTTCCCTCATTCAGACTCATCACCATTAATGGGTGGCAAAGCAGTCACAATCAAATCAACCAAAATAAGTGCAAGCATTTTCGTACTTTGTTACAGAGCAGAGCTTTGAAACTACAACAGCATTACCATTCTCTATCCAAGATACATTCCCTGCCTTTCAGGTTGTGCCTCTTCCATGCACAGCCCAAAGTGAGGTAAAGGCCTACAGCACATGAGCCTTGCTCTTTCGAACTCCCCACAAAAACTGTAAATGAAAATTTCGTTCTCTGCGGTTTTCAATAACAAATAAGGAGGATCAGAAAGTAAAAAACAAAAACTTGGAACAGACCGGTGGTGGGTGGCTCGGAGTGCAAGCCAGCCCTCCCCGCACTTATCCAGGACTGCTCTTATCTACATGGTGGGTTTCAGAAGAAGATTTAAAGTGTCACGGGGCAGCAGGCGCTGGGCTAGGGCCAGGCCAGGCCCGCCGTCATCGGGATGGGGCCGCCGGTTCGGGGTCGTGCCCAGACGACAGGCATCCGGACACCACTGTCCTACCAGCCGCCCTCGTCACCTGCAGAGAAATTGGAAAGACACACACAGGTTACCTTGATTCTGTGGATGGTAGGGGGCTCATCTCTCGAAAGGGGCCCTGCTGCTACTGAACGTTAATTCCTTTTAAAGATACACAAAAGTGGTAGCAAATTATGCTGGAGTGAATTACATTTTCTGTGACAAATACTCTATCTGAAGGCAGGCCATCTGATTGAGAAATGTTTTGTTTTCATTTAGCAAGCGCAGTCAAACTCCGCTCGATGAAAGCAATATTACGTCGGCTTATTCCGTGGATAGAAAACTTTCAACAACAAAACTACAGAGCAGACAGACAAGGCAATCCTGCTACTACTATATGCAAATTACGTCAACAAGAAAGGTGACTGGCTCCATTGTGTGTGTGTGTGTGTGCAGATCCTTGTACTGCAAGGCAAAGAAGCAAAGGAAAATACACCTCTACAAAAAAGCTGCTACAAGACAGAGAGAAAAAGCTTATGACAAGAAAAGCAGGAAGTAGAGAGCTAATGCTATGACCCCTGTAGGACAGCTCGCGCCAAGACAGTTGCAGACCGAGGTCAGCCTACCTTGGCTTTCTGCAGTGCTAAACTGGGCCTTCAACATATTGTTTCTTCAGTTCAACATATTTCAACTACAGGAGTCAGCCTCACTGTGCGCCACTGACAACAGCACCGCCTGTTTAGAGAAGAGAAAGCCCAGTGGTTAATGACGAGGTCCCAGGTTCTCCAACAAGGAGGGAAACACAAGTACACTAAGGCCCATCTGCAGACCCTCTCTTCCACTGATGCTCCCTAAAGGAATGGATGCTGAGCTGAAGTGGTATATTGAGTCTTTCCTATATCGCATACCTTTAACACCAAATGACTCCCATTTTCCAATACTAACCTGGTAGGGCATTTGTTTGTAGGAAATACCCAGTGTCCACCACTAGGTTAATTTGCAACTCCTCTTTATTCTTGAAGATGAATTATGTACCACATATTGTAAAACACCAAAAGTGTAACTTGGGAGGGTGTATTTCCCAATATGGTCAGGAAAGAATGGGAATAGGGACCCCATTTCTCCATTAAACATGACTAAAGGCCTCATGCATTGAGAAAATGACTAATTTCACTGATATTTTCATCCATCAGTTGGTCCAAGAACATAGGGGGCAAACCCGGTCTGAGAGGAGCCCATCCAGCTGCTATATAGGGCAAGAACCTGCCTCGGCTCTGGTGTTGATTGGCCGATTCCAAATCTATGGTAGCTTTCAGGGATGTTGCTGTCCAGGCACCAGATTGGCTGCCTATCCTGACTTCCTACACTTGTGTAAGCTTATAAGAAGCCTCACCATAGCTATCGTAGCTGTCTCTGTACGAACCTCCTGAACGATCTCCGTATCCTCCTCCTTGCGCTCTGTGGACAGAAGAAATGTACATCAGTAAACAAGAATTTGACAAGCAGAAGCAAGTTGAGTAACATCAAATTCAAAATGGTCTTCCTAAAAGTGCTTGCCTACTGTCAAAATGGGCACATGGCTTCTTAAAATACATTGTGATTTACCTATAGGATCTATACCCTTCACCTTTCCTTTGTCTTACCAAATTCTATCAATTGCCTAAAATAAAGTAGCTATGTATATGCAAATGTGACTTTATGTAGCTGAGGTGGTATATCATCACTATTCACCTGTCTTTGTTGTAGTAGCCTCTTTCTGATCCGTATGAGCCTCCACTTCTGTTGTCGTAACGTCCACCACCATATCCCCGGTCTCCACCACCTGTAATATAACTTGTGGTTAACAGCTGACTCTAAGGAATGCTAAAAGCAGCCATGCACTCATCTTATGGTTAAATGTGTTAATAAGAGAATATCGAACACCACTCTTCAGTTTGGACATGCTATCAGTAGCCCAACAGATGTCTCAATCAAACCTCTACAGCTACTAGTCAACAGCAACAGTCACTGCAAAAGAAAAAGACATGGGAACGTAGGAGTGGTTATTAAGGATGAGGGACCAGAGGGGAGGGTCAGAGCGCGGGGTGCACGCATATGCACTGACTACTTCTGGTTAGTTCTGCAAGCCACAGAATCCCAGGCTAGCACAGGTGTGAGGACATCTTTGTAGGGTTGGGACTGGGGTGTCAGTCACTCCAAGGCAAACGAGGGAGGGACACTCAAGGTCAGGATGCTGTAGGATAGAAAACAACAAACTTGCCTCGTGAGAAGCCACGCCCACCTCTTCCACCACCACCACCACCTCTGCCTCCACGGAAGTATCCTCCTCCACCTCCTCTGCCGCCTGAAGAGCCCCCTCGGAATCCGCCTCCGGACCTGCCACCACCGCCAGATTTGCCAGCCTGGTCGACACGGATCTGTCTGCCATCAAGAGACTGACACAGAAAAGGTTGGGGAAGATAAAATAAAGAATACACCATTAATATCGTCGTTGCACAGTCAAGACAGAGTTGTGTTTCAGGGCGGAGTTTAGGTTTAATTGTCACCTTGCCGTTCATGGCCAGCATAGCATCCTTGGCCTCATCTGGGTTCTCGAAGGTGACGAAACCAAAGCCCCTGGACCTCTGAGTTTCTCTGTCTTTAATTACAACAACTATACAGAGAAATTTTATTTAAAGACTATAGAGACACAAGGCAACCTTGCAAGACGTGTATCATTCAAAGCATGTTCAAATAGTGGACCACCAGATATATATTAAAAAAAATGTATTTTTTACATTGCACCCAATATCCAACAGTTAGTTGCTTACCTTCAGATATTTGCCCATATTTGGAGAATACATCTTCTAATGACTGTTCATTAGTGTCAAAGCTGAGGCCACCCACAAAAAGCTTCCCTTCGTCAGACATCCTTCCTTTTCACCACTGCAGAAGGGAAGAAATAACTTGTTTATTATGGATGCAAAGATGTATTTGCAATGAACTGTTAGCAGCAGGGCTGGAGGCAGAAATTCAATGGTGGATGGGCCAACTTGGAGTTCTGAGTATATAATATATATAAATGTTTTTTTTGTTTTGCTGAATCTGATTAGGTGGGCCTGGCAGTGCCTACGCCACTGGATAGCAGGTTATTATTGGATGCAAACCTCTGTTCGTGTTCTATTCTTGCAATGGTGCATTTACACACGCAATAACATTTATTTTAACAGTTGTTTGGCATGATTCTGTTTTGTCTTTTTACCCAATGCCAAGTATGTTGTATTACCAAAATGAAGGTAACCTAGCAAGTTTGATAAAAAAGTCAAGTGCCAGCGAGTGAAGAACAAATGCGTATGGGGGGGGACTTAGCTCATAAAGGCCCAAAACCATCCTGCCCCCTGGTAGCTAGCGCTGCCTTCTCGTCCTCTTTCCCAATAGAACGCTACCGTAGCTAGCCAGTTTACGGTACCTAGCCAATGAAATTTGCGTTTTAGCAACAAAAAGCGGTCCTCGCTCCACAAGCAGAAGAGTGCGTGCGATTCAGTTCCGTTTTTAGTACAAATCAGTAAGCGACATCGTCTTCCCCCGCCCCCTCATGTCCCAGGCCTAGATGTGCAACTCCCTTTGTTCAACACTGTCCAACAACCACAACGGCGCCATTTATGATAGTGCTAATGGCCCCCGACTAGCCAGCGATCACTGCGTCATTGCATCGACTAACGTTACTGGGCACGCTCGCTCGCTTGTATAGCAAAATGTGAGCATCGGCATTATGGCGAATACAAGAAACTTGCTCTGTTCCGCACACAATATAATTGTCCATTAATTCGGACAACGAACACAATTTACTATCATGAGGATGTTATCGTTGGCTACCTGCTCGCTAGTTAGCTGCATCTTGAGCCACCTTCAGACTCCTCCTCGGGTGATGTCACACTCATTTAGCCTGCCACAATCTTGGTAGCTCCTGTCCCGAATTAAATACGTTTACGAACACAAACATTTATGAAGATTATTACAATCGCTTACCTCCGACAAAAACAGAGAATCTTGCAACCGACCTGCAGCAGATGGGAATGAATGAGATGCGGGGCCTCCCGGTATATGTATTGATGCGTCCCTTGCAGTTACGCCCAACTTATGAATATTAAACAGATTACTCTCCACGGCTCAAGGAATAGCATTTCAGATTATTTTATTTATCAAAGTCAATTTGTTACGTTGGAGGATCAACTACAACCAAGTTAACTCAAAAGTACAACTGCCTGTGCATTTGCCCATCTTTGGGTCAATACATGCACCGACTACAATGAGTAGTCCTGAATGGAAAGTCAATTCACCATCAGAAATGTTCTTGTGTGCACTGTACTACACCTAAAATAGACATTACAAGAATGTCCTATAACATGTGCAAGAGACAACCAATTAAAAAAAAATTTTGATTTAATCCATTCATTTTCCATGACGTTCATTTGAGTACTTCACAAAAGTGTATACTGGTAATACAGGCATTGGCACGCCAGAATGACAATCCGTTTGGTAAACATCATGGATATATCAAATCTGGTTCAAATATGCACTCCCATTCCAAGGCAGGTCTTGACTAAACGACAAGTCCAGTTCAGCAGCACATCTCTAGTTCAGTCTTAAAGATATCTCCTGGTGACGATTTTCCAAGGAGCCGTTTCAGGGCAAACCATCCTGTGGTGAACCTGGAATAAAGTTACAAATTAGTCAGAAGAAATAAAGTAAAATGACAGATGAGTTTACAATTCTAGCAGTGCACTCAAGTCAGTTGCACCATACGCTACTGTTAAGTCAGATCAACAGCATGCATCCCCAATTCTCACCAAGTGTGTACTTCTCCCCACATTTAAAAGCATTGGATTGGTGTAAGCATATTCTGTAGGATGTCCCACAAGGCCGTAGACACTAGGTTTGACAAAAAATAAAAAACACATCCGTCCTTTGACGGATGCAACTCTTCTGAACACGTCCAAAAGTTGACTTGTACCTTTGATGGACAATGTAGGTCGTATACGATTTCAGTGTTCATGTATCTGAATGGGACCGTAGCCTTACAAGCCAATTTAAAACATGCACTGGTTGTATCCTGCAAATATGAACCCTTCCTTGAGTGATACCCGATCTCATCTGACTAAAGGACAGGTAAAAGCAGGGTTCCATACTGCTTTCACCAATAAAAGGTGTCAGATCAGTGATTACATCATTTAAGGGGAACGCAAACAGGGCCCATGACTACAGCTCAAAGGCATGCAGTACACGTCAGAGAATACCCACCTCCAAGGAAGCACTGGAACGAACTAGTCAGCGTTGAAGTCCAACCTCGTGTTAAAGCAGGCTTTCACATCCAACGCTTAGTTTAACCTGATCAAGTAACAAGACTGTAATTAGTTGAGTACAGCTTTTGAGGGCAACAATATGACATGCATTTGCTTATCAACATGAACTACAGATGTGCTAAACAGCATCAACTTCTAGCATTAGACAGTGTTTATCCTATCAAAGTTGATTGAATGTTAAGATGTTTATATAAAACAAATTACAGTGATAAACTTGACAAGCAAAAGTAGAAAGGTGATAGCTGTCTAGAATTGAGGTAGACTCAGCGATATGACAGATGCAGAAAGTGAACAGCATAGTGGGTCAATTTCCACAACTACTAAACACATTGAAGCACAAGGCTCAACTTCTCCGCTGTTTTGGTGCCCTGGCTAAAACACTTTGAAGCGAACCCGTGCACAGATAGTGTGACCAAGTAGTCTCTTGCATCCCAATGTCTGCACTTCTGCTTGTGACAACGTCATTTTGTTGAGTCTACCTTTAAGATGAAGCCATCTTTTGCAATCACTGGGAGAACAGTACTTGTAGTTTCACAGATCAAAACTGGGAGGATCTTGTTTTACACTAGGGATACTTGAGCCATGACAACTTATGGAATTTTCAAAAGCTCAATGGTCATTTTCAGAGTCTAGTAGTCCCAATGGTCTATGGGGGACAGGGTGAAAATTCTACAACAACAAAAAAACAGGATACGCTACTGGACGTACTCATGCAACTCAGGGTTCTGAACAGTAACTGCTAGGGCCTGAGGAAGTGACAGCGGTAGTTGGGTAAAGTTGAAGGCAGTTAAGATGGACATCAAAATGAGAACTTTGAGGGATGCGAACAGGAGAGCAAAAGTCTTTACCTCACATTACTGGCCTATTTCCACTTAAGAACTAGCCAAGAGAGCAGCATTCGCCAGAGCGGATTCACGTGTCGGTAGGCACAACACTTCATTCTCCAAGGACTTTGTTGAGTTCCAAAACGATAGTAGAGCTCTTGGGCGCAATGAAGCATTATAAAAAGAACCAGTGCCAGCACCAGGATGACATTTCATTTCTATTCTGCTTTCAACACACCCAGGCCCCCCACAATAACTAGCTTCAGGTTAGATCTTTCAGCATCCTCTGAGTATTAATTCAGCCACCCTTCCAAAATGAGATCCCACCTTTCAGAATACCCTTTCCAGCAGAGACTATGCTATCATTTCTCTCAACCCACTTACGACATCTCTTCCTACAAAACTCGCATTGCATAACATTCAGCTGGCTTTGTGTGAACAGGCTTAAGTTCTTTGAAGGCACAAGAAATCAGAGCATTTTCAACGGATTGTTTAATAGGCTTCATGAAGCCAGGATATACAAAAAAATTAGGTGTTTGTACACAGAACAGAGAGCACATATCCTTGTAGTAACATTGAGTGATCGTGAATGTTTCAGTCCATCATATTATGCACGTGAGAAGAGCAAAGTACCTTAAGCCAACTGCAGAAGGCTGCAAACACCTAGTATACCTTTCAATGAAATGAAGTTGTTTCGCCAGTCAAAGTCATTCACTCTTTGGATACTGAGTATTTACAAATCTTTAGCAATATCAAGGTGGTCTGCTGGAAACCAGTGCTCCCACTTAGCATTCCTACCTTGTTACACTAAAGGAATGCATTACAGAACTGAAGGAGCACATCACAGCTTGTCAAGCTTCTAGTGTAAATTTCACAGATTCTTTTTTTAAAGTCCAGAATTCACAACGGCAGTTAAAATAAGCTTAAATGGAAACATGTTACTACTGATACGAGTCTTCCGATTGAGCAGGAACATGGTCAAGGCTGAATTTGTCTTAGAAGCTATCAGGCTGTGTTGAACAGATTACGAGTCAACGGTGGAAACAGGTTTCATTGCAAATAAAGCCATTAATTATTAAATTTGATTCTCCCAGTGTCCACTTTTCCTACAACACCAGGAGGGCATACTGAACTTAACTGAACTTAAGGTATTAAGATCCTTAGTGAGCGTCAAGGCTTACAGTAATTAAACGCTACAGGATTTCAATTACTGCCATGTAGAACACAACACAAAAAACTAAAGATACTGCCAAGTTTGTTAAAGAAAACACTAGAACCAGATATCACAAACAGAAGAAAAAAAGTGTCTTCGAAGAGCGCATCTTTTAAAAAACAGCCAGCGAAGGGACGATCTTGCAATCAGGAAGTTTGTTTTTGTTTTTACTCGTGTGTAGCTGAGGACAAGAAGAAGCCACAAGTGTAAAGGCACTGCAGCATTCGGACATTTCTCACACAGTAGACTAGAACCTATTCATATTTTGTGCCACAGTTCTCATAAGGTTCTCATTGCAACAGTAAAGCATCAGGGCAAGGGGCATTGGACGTGAACTTATGCCTCTTCAAAAGAAAACTGACTCAGTGGAAAAAAATATTGAAATGTCTTTCTGCTTCTGGGTGGGTGGCAGAGCTGGATTTGAGCAGACCTGAGTATTTTAACATGCTAATCCAAGAGGGCACAGGCTTTCGGATACTGAGCAACAAGTCTTACAGGGCCATTCTGGGAGTCTATGCAATCATGTCCAGTCCGTACTAAACATTTCTAGTCCATACCAACAGTGAGATCATGGCAACTAGGCTACATCAAACTTACCATAGCTGTCATAGCTGTCTCTGTAGGATCCCCCAGAGCGGCCACCATAACCACTTTCACCGCCACTCCTAAAAATGTGCACGTATGAATGCTGGTTAACGGAAACCAAGGAAAAGTACACAAGTATCCTAGAAAAACAACTTCTGAAGGTAAAAGCCTATTAATGTTACTAAAACCAGCTGACCGCTCACTTAAAAGTCAGCACTTTAGAGAAAATAAAACCATTAAATTAAGTCTTACCTGGCCTCTCTGTAACCTCCGCTGCCACCCCCAGAGGAGTATCCTCCACCACTCCTGTAGCTACCACCATAACTTCTGTCTCCACCACCATAGCTTCTGTCACCGCCATAGCTTCTCTCCCCCCCATAGCTTCTGTCTCCTCCACCATAGCTTCTGTCACCACCATAGCTTCTGTCACCTCCACCATAGCCACCACCTATGTCAAAAATAAGAGCATTTCAGTCAAAGGCCCTTCAGTTTGGAGCAAGGTAAAATAAAAAGAGGGGTATGACTTAGAGCAAACGGAAGCTAACCACTTTGCAATGCCAGCCCTTACCTCCTCCTAAATAACCATGCCCACCTCTTCCTCTGCCTCCTCTGAAGCCACCAGAACCCCCCCTGAAGCCACCAGAACCCCCCCTGAAGCCACCACCACCACCACGGTCAGATCTTCCTCCCGACTTGCCAGCTTCATCCACACGGATCATCCTGCCATCAACAGACTGAAGGGGGAGATACATTTAATACCAGTGATTTATATCAGTCGAAGATCTGCATGTGTCTGTGGAAAGAAACCCTCACCTTGCCATTCATTGCAGCCATTGCATCTTTGGCATCTTCAGGGTTTTCAAAAGTCACAAAGCCGAAACCCCTGGACCTCCGAGTCTCTCTGTCTCTTACAACATCAACTGTGGGGGAGAATTAAAATAAATAATCAGCCACCCATATGGCCAAAGCCCACTTGAGGCAACATTGCCGAACTGTCAACTGGGTCCTGGAGAGGCAACATACCTTTAGCAATGTTACCATACTTGGAAAACGCCTCTTCCAGTGAAGTTTCATCTGTGTCAAAACACAATCCTCCAACAAAAAGCTTTCCTTCGTCAGACATCTTTATCTAGAGAGAAACAAATAAATAAGCGCCTGGCCTACACACATTGTTTAGAAGACATTCACTGTTTTAAGAACTGAAGGAAAAAGAATTGAGAAAAACAACTTCACATACGGATGGCACCAGAAGCGCTAATTGCTGAAGCCATACATTTTAGGCGATAAGGCCATTTTCTTCCACCATTAGTTTTCAAATGCGTGCAGCAGCCGTGTTTTAACCCGTGCAATAAAGTTACCTAACGTCATGCATTCGCTATAATTTAGCAGGCCAATTTACTAACGTTAGCTAAGTTAATTAGTTACCTGGGACTCTGTGGTAAAATTCTCAACCATGGCGACTAACCAAACAGGCAAGTACCCACCATAACCTTGAGCTGATGTTAGCTAGAGGCGCTAGCCAAAAAACAGGCAGTACACAAAGGATAGTTAGCAAACTTGCTAAGCGTTAGCAGGCGAACGATAAACCAGTCACATTAGCCATTTCAATCCACACAGTAAACACGAACTGGCCCAGAGTTGGCCTATCCTGCAACGTCAGCTAGCGTATTATCTGGTAATTCGTTTACGTTACCTAAACAGCGGCAGTAAAATAACGTTGCCACGCCGACGTCCAAAAGATACCTAGCTACTTTAGTTAACGGTTCATGTTAAGCTAGTGAAACGTGCATTAGCGGACGGCCATTTTGTAGGTAACTACCAACGACGTTAACAAGTTACTAGACCGAATTTGGCTTTGAAACACAATCCAGTTGTAACAGCAAATAACGTGAAAAAAACAAGTAAACATTGCACTCGAAATAGAATAACGTTACATACCGAGTAAAGTTACACATGCGGACGGGAATAATTATGGCTAACGCTAGCTCGTTAACGTTATAATCGCTTCAATTCTTTCATCGACATGAACACGTTTGCTTGCCAAATTGCAAAGCGAACGTTGATTAGAAAGTAAATGGTCAAAGCCAATTATTTTCCAATAGGAAATGAAAAGGCATTGTGGTACATTTACCCGGTAATGATTAGAATTATGTGAGTAAACAGTTACCTTTGTGTGGTTTGGCGTCGTCTGAGAAAGATGTCAAAATGGCTCCAATATATGAGCATCTGCGTGAGTCATGAATAAATAGCAAAAGGGGCGTGCGCATCACTGAGGTAAAATAAGAATGGTGTGAATGCAGCGAGTAGTTTTTGCGCAGTCCACCTGACGGCGGTAAAGCATCATGTAGTGGACAGGGAGGCCAAATAAAATAAAACAAATGTGGGTAGGCTAGGTATACTGTATTTTCATGTGTGGTATTATGTCATGATATTCCGACTACACTTGGTGAAAGATTTGGACTGACAGTTGCAGAGTTCGTCAAAGATTATTAACCCAATATAGGACATCGGCATCGCTTTCAATGGCAGCAAATGGCCACTGTACTCACAAATTCGCTGCGCTGGTGTCTGGATTGGGATGTTTTCTGATAAACCAAAACTACTGTACATAGGCTACATTAAGTATACAAACCAAAGGTTTGCCATTCGAAATTCCTATACACCAGACCGGTCTGATCAGATTTACAGTTGTGCAGCCCCTCTGATGTTGCTGTTCTTGCACTAGACAAGACCGAGGAGCATATTGGTGCCGACCACAGCCAGGCTATAAATACCAGAGCTAACAGGCCAACGTGAGTGCTGCGATCCTCTGCCTTACCTCCTACACACATACGCTCTGCGGCTTCCTGTTCGTTACCACCGTTTTCCACCCAGCGCTGACTGCCTCACCGCCTCCTCATATTCTCTCTAAGCAAAAAGCCATCCTTTTCACCCAACTGGATGACAGATGCGCGGGCCACCGCCATCTCTCTCTCTCTCTCTCTCTCTCTCTCTCTCTCTCTCTTTCTCCGGTTTACAATGTCCCATTATTCACTCAGGGTCTCAAACCATTACTAATAATTCCAATTATGTGAGAGAAGAGTAAGGAATGCCAAAAAAACGTGCACATTTAAACTTGTCTAGTATGTGTTTCTGTCCAACCTCAATTAATGGTGTAATGCAGATGAGGTCAACATAATTTTTCATTCAAGTAAAGCTGCGCTAACATACAATCAGACAGAGGGGGACGCTGTAAGTGCATGTTTTGATGGCCGAATGGCACCTGCCTTCTCATAGTGCTGGCTGGACCAGTGTTTCCACAGAGGTTCATTGACTGCAGCAGATATTGCTGTGCCCTGGCAGTGGGCTCTCTGTTAGATGTTGATTGCTATTCTGTGGATGCAGCATTTCAGAGGCAGTGTGAGCCTAGATGTGTTCAGGCTTGGCTGCCATGGCATGTTGTTTATCTCATATGATTATCCCACAAAACAATCCATCAAATGTATTTATGAAGCCCCTTTTACATCATCAGATGTCACAAAGTGCTATAAAGAAACCCAGCCTAAAACCCCAAACAGCAAGCAATGCTGATGTAGCAACACGGTGGTTAGGAAAAACAACACAGCGGTCTGCCCTGGTTCTGAGCACCATTGCCAAGCCCAAAACTGACAAGCAGAGCAAAGCAATACCTCTGCTAAAATTGGATAGCAATGGACAATGGGCTTTTGTGGCACTATGATATATCATTTTAAAGATTGCTTTGATATGTTGTGCAATCAGAAGTCACTGTACCTAACAAAAGTACTAGCCCCAACCACATAAATAGCAAGCCTGTCACATTCACTTCCCTTTTAAAGCAGTATAACACTGACCACACCTACCAGAAGAGAAGAATACATCTACCTATGTTGAAAACATTCAGAGAGAAAGCTGAAATAGCAGCTCCTGACGCAATGGCCCTGTGCCTTTAAGAGGTAAAATAATATCACATTGTTATTCTGGGTTTGTCCACACGCTGCTTGTGGAGGTGGATGTATAGTGGTGGTGACGAGGGTGGGGCGATGTGTAGGAGTCTCGAAACATGTGTCTCCGGAGGCCAATATGGATTAGGGAGAGAGGGAGGGAAGGCGAGAGAGGGAGAACGAGAGAGAAAAGAAGACAGCAAGAGAAAGAGAGGATAGTCCTTTGAGTGGATCCTCTCTGATTTACTGCTCTTCTATGATAGAAATGTATAATTTCCCCAATTTCCTCTAATTCTGTCATTATGTTGAGACCACAGCTGATGCCTCAGATGCTACACTTCTCAGATTTCAGCACTGCGAGGAGAATTTGCACTCGTCATTATAAAGCTAACCTCTCTCAACCATTGTTTTTGAGATGTAGGTCTATGCTGAAAAAACCTGAATGCATTTTTTTTCACTCACCTTAGAAAGCCCATTCACAGCAGGCTCAATGCAATAAATCAATGTATTAAGTGTTAAGTAACATGCTGCAGTCCCTACACCTAAGCGTTAGACTAGTGATTGAAGCTAATTGTAATTATTGAAATGCTCTATGGTGGTGCTAGAGTGAATTGAAGGGCTCACACAGATGAAGGAGGGAGAGGCTGGAGAGGGTTGGCTGTACTCCAGGTAGAGAGGAGGTGAGTCATGCCCAACTCAGACAGACTATCAGCGAGTGTGTGTGTGTGTGTATGTGCAGTTTAAAATCTGTACATGCGTGTGTGTGTGTGTGCTTGTTCCCATTTGAGTGAGGATGTGTGTGTGAGCATGTGCCAGACATAGTGACTGTAGCCTTCTTGATCACCCTGCACCAAGTGCTCTCCAGTGCCCAGTGGGAGTCATGGTTCATGTGACCTAGTATCAAACTGCTTAGTGGATGCAAGGAACCTGTAAAAACACAGAAAGGTTTTAGGTTATTCTGATTAGGACAGGAGATGAGTTTATGAGTCACTCACTGCACACACACACACACACACACACTTGTATATCAAATTACACAAGCAAATTTGGGTAGAGTAAGATTTGAATACCCATCAGTGAGCATGTCAGTGACTCTCTGGTCCAATCCCAAATCGACCCATAGACCCTACACCCTATGCACTTGTAAAGATCTGAGGATTTGACAGGTGTAAGCAATTTGGTAATAGTTCCAACTTGCCCTCTGATAGGCTAGGTGGAAGTTTTACCATATTTCTTAGACCCATAAATCATCTTCAATCTCCACAAGTGCATAGGGTCTTGGGATCTATTTGGGATTGGGCCAGGTATCTTCCTTGGCCTCTATCTAAAATCACCCAAAAGCACAGAGCACACACTGAACCATGAAATGTCCCCTCTTATAAACACCAACACTTCTAGAGAAACAAAACCTATTGCTGATACTCTGCTGCTCAGTCATTCTGTAAATGTGAGCACCAAAATGGAAACATCTATTGATTCTATCAAGACAATGACTGAACCCAAGACCAGGAAGCCGCAGAGTGTGTGTGTAGGAGGTAAGGCAGAGGCTAGCAGCACTCACGTTGGCCTGGCAGCTCTGGTATTTATAGCATACACACACAAGTTTGTTTTACTCTCTTTGTGGGGACCAAACAATTTCCCCCAACCCATGGGCTCCCGAGTGGCGCAGCAGTCTAAGGCCCTGCATCTCAGTGCTAGATTGTCACTAATAAAAACATGCATCTGTCTGAGGGGGACAGAAAGGTGACTTGGAGTTGTATGGCCAAATATGTTCCTCGTCACCCACACAGATTTACCACTCACCCCCAGGTGCTGTGTAGTGGGTCTGTCTGAATCATTCCGGGGGCTTGGAGAGTCATGCCAGTGGCTGGGTTTTCTGGCACAATAATATGAAGACTACTACCTTAGGCCCATCTGTCCCCTGCTCCTCAATAGTATTAGTGGTGTACCTGGACCACAGTGTAGGAACTCTGACCCTCCTCCACAAAGTCCAGACCTCATTCACTGAGCCCCTCTATCCTGTGTGCTTTGTATGGGATGCGTCTGTGAAGATACTGACAACCAAACAGTGAAGAACTTTGATAAGAATACAAACATGCATGTATGACATGCTCAAGTATCCTAAGGTCTAAGATTTCAACCTAAAACCCCTTAATCAATTGATTTGAATAATTTACGAAGTTTAAATAAATGTGTGCATGGATAATCAAGATTATGTTGTTCTTTCTTTTAAAACTCCCAAGTCCAAGTCTTCGACAGTCAGCATCATCCCTCGATCAGAGATGAACACAGGTATGTACCCAGCAAACATGCCCACATTGGCACAATGTGGGTCCAATGCAAGCTAAAATATTGGCCCATGTAGGCTCAGTTGATAAATCATGGCACTTGCAATGCTAGGGTTGTGGGTTCGATTCTAGTATGAAACATTTATGCATTCACTACTGCAAGTCGCTCTGGCTAAGAACGTCTGCTAAATGACTAAAATGTAGAATGTAGGCTGCCCACATCAGGGCAATGCGACTTTGCTAATCGACTCCATATTGGCCCCAAGGCATTGTCCCAGAGTGGGCAGCTCATATCTAGTGAAGGCAGCTCGCACATGGCCTGAAATAAGCCCACCTTTTGGATGGTTTGCCTTTATTGGGCCTCCATATGAGCTCATGGTATTGGCCCTATGTCTACTGCCCACCCTATGCCAACTAATCCGTTTCTTTATTATTTATTAGGAATTGATTTATTACAATTTAACTCAATGCTGTATGGTGTTTGTATGGCTCTGCATAGCGGTCCAAAAAATGTCCAGCTGTTCTGGAGCTAGAGCACTATACTCAAATTAATGTCAATTGGTCGTGTACACAGATTTGCAGATGTTATTGCAGGTACAGCCAAATGCTTTTGTTTTTATCTTCAACAGTGCAGTAATACGGAGCAATGCAAAACAATACACACATAATCAAAAATGTAATAAGAAAGAAGTTAAGAAATGTCGTAACGAATCCAGTTAACAAACCAAATAACTGTAACAGTTAACCAAATGCAAACTACACATATCTACACCGGATTAATTTACACAAGGTATACTAGGAACGATATGTACAGCATATTAGAGTGAGCTATGTCAAGAATCCAGTGTATAAATAACTATGCAGTGTGTATAAACAGTGGAACTAAAATGCAATGCACAGTAGTAGAAATATTAGAATGAGCTATGTCAAAAATAAAGTATATCAAGAAACAGTACAAAACCCCATAGAAAAATTAATAGAATTGCAGGAAATAAGCTTTCCGGACCTGAGTCCGGAATATAAATAATATATACAGTTGAAGTCAGAAGTTTACATACACTTAGGTTGGAGTCATTAAAACTCATTTTTCAACCACTCCACAAATGTATTGTTAACAAACTAAAGTTTTGGCAAGTTGGTTAGGACATCTACTTTGTGCATGACACAAGTCATTTTTCCAACAATTGTTTACAGACAGATTATTTCACTTATAATTCACTATCACAATTCCAGTGGGTCAGAAGTGTACATACACTAAGTTGACTGTGCCTTTCAACAGCTTGTAAAATTCCAGAAAAGTATGTCATTGCTTTAGAAGCTTCTGATAGGCAGATTGACATAATTTGAGTCAATTGGAGGTATACCTGTGGATCTATTTCAAGGCCTAACTTCAAACTCAGTGCCTCTTTGCTTGACATCATGGGAAAATCTAAAGAAATCAGCCAAGACCTCAGAAAATAATTGTAGACCTCCACAAGTCTGGTTCAGCCTTGGGAGCAATTTCCGAACACCTGAAGGTACCACGTTCATCTGTACAAACAATTGTACACAAGTATAAACACCATGGGACCATGCAGCCGTCATACCGCTCAGGAAGGAGACGTGTTCTGTCTCCTAGAGATGAACGTACTTTGGTGCGAAAAGTGCAAATCAATCCCAGAACAACAGCAGAGGACCTTGTGAAGATGCTGGAGGAAACAGGTTGAAAAGTATCTATATCGACAGTAAAATGAGTCCTATGTCGACATAATCTGAAAGGCCGCTCAACAAGGAAGAAGCCACTGCTCCAAAACCGCCATAAAAAAGCCAGACTATGATTTGCAACTGCACATGGGGACAAAGATTGTATTTTTGGAGAAATGTCCTCTGGTGTGATGAAACAAATATAGAACTGTTTGGCCATAATGACCATCGTTATGTTTGGAGGAAAAAGGGGGAGGCTTGCAAGCCGAAGAACACCATCCCAACCATGAAGCATGGGAGTGGCAGCATCATGTTGTGGTGGTGCTTTTCTGCAGGAGGGACTGGTGCACTTCACAAAATAGATGGCATCATGAGGATGGAAAATTATGTGGATATATTGAAGCAACATCTCAAGACATCAGTCAGGAAGTTAAAGCTTTGTCGCAAATGGGTCTTCCAAATGGACAATAACCCCAAGCATACTTCCAAAGTTGTGGCAAAATGGCTTAAGGACAACAAAGTCAAGGTATTGGAGTGGCCATCACAAAGCCCTGACCTCAAACCTATAGACATTTTGTGGGCAGAACTGAAAAGTGGTGTGTGAGCATGGAGGCCTACAAACCTGACTCAGTTACACCAGCTCTGTCAGGAGGAACGGGACAAAATGCACCCAACGTATTGTGGGAAGCTTGTAGTCGTTATATCGGATGAGCCATGAGTACAATACAGTATATACATGTAAAGTGGGTAAAACAGTTTGTAAGCATAATTAAAGTGACCAAGGTTCAATTACTATGTACATAAGGCAGCAGTCTCTAAGGTGCAGGGTAAAGTACCGGCTGGTAGCTGGCTAGTGACCGTTTCTAAGGTTCAGGGCAGGGTACTGGGCGGAGGCCCGGCAAGTGGTGACTGTTTAACAGTCTGTTGGCCTGGAGATTGAAGCTGTTTTTCAGTCTCTCGGTCACTGTACAACCAACAAACAGTGTGCTTTAAACCAGAGATTTGTGGCAGTTAACTATGTTGTCATGTGTGCTCATAAAATATGCCTCCTCTGATATTTGCTATCTACTTGGGATGCTAGCTGTAGCCCAAGCTAGCCTACAAACAGGCTAATAGGTCAATATAACACCACAGTAAAACAATATATACTGCTCAAAAAAAATAAAAGGAACACTTAAACAACACATCCTAGATCTGAATGAAAGAAATTATCTTATTAAATACTTTTTTCATTACATAGTTGAATGTGCTGACAACAAAATCACACAAAAATAATCAATGGAAATCCAATTTATCAACCCATGGAGGTCTGGATTTGGAGTGACACTCAAAATTAAAGTGGAAAACCACACTACAGGCTGATCCAACTTTGATGTAATGTCCTTAAAACAAGTCAAAATGAGGCTCAGTAGTGTGTGTGGCCTCCACGTGCCTGTATGACCTCCCTACAACGCCTGGGCATGCTCCTGATGAGGTGGCGGATGGTCTCCTGAGGGATCTCCTCCCAGACCTGGACTAAAGCTTCCGCCAACTCCTGGACAGTCTGTGGTGCAACGTGGCGTTGGTGGATGGAGCGAGACATGATGTCCCAGATGTGCTCAATTGGATTCAGGTCTGGGGAACGGGCGGGCCAGTCCATAGCATCATTGCCTTCCTCTTGCAGGAACTGCTGACACACTCCAGCCACATGAGGTCTAGCATTGTCTTGCATTAGGAGGAACCCAGGGCCAACTGCACCAGCATATGTTCTCACAAGGGGTCTGAGGATCTCCTCTCGGTACCTAATGGCAGTTAGGAAGCAATGTGAAAATTGTTGTGAAAGTTCAAGTCAACTACAATACCCAGAATGCAATGGTCTCTCTAAAAAGGCTGTCTGTCTAGCTAGGTAGTGTAGCGAGCTAGAAAACCTAACTACACACAATAATACCATTCAATATCTGCATGCGAAGTAGTTAGCTAGTTGTAAAATCCCTGAAACAAACTGCAGTATCCATTTAGGAGTTACAATCTCACAATTTTCAACCTGGTAAAGATTGCGTTTCTAGCTCAAAGCTTTGTGAGTCAGGTTGCTATGGCAACGCGCAAGGGCCCTGCGAGTCTGCAAGCAGGGAGACAAGAGGAGAAACCCGCTTTGCGCCATGGTAGTTAAAGAAAGGATATTCATCTGGCAGCACACTGTGAACTTTGAGGACATTTGAACAAAATATATACTTTGTCATGATGATATACTGTAGACAAGTATGCCCATACCATCTATTGTCTTATTTAGCAATCTGGAGTGCAGGTAATCTCCCGTAAGGACAACTTTATCATAATGATGTATCAAGTCATATTTCATGTCTAGGGTGGATTATTACTTTAACCCTTAGCCTACAATGGTCGAACCCCGCTAACATCTGCGTCAAAATCAGTCTTTAAGCTAGAGATATCAGTTTTTTTTGCATGGGCTGCATCTCAACCCATCGCATCCGCCAATGTCGCCCTTCCGCATCTGCGGTAAATGGTGGCAGAGCTCGAGCGGTGTTTGTCAGACCATGAGACATCCCGAAAACCTGTCTTCTCACAGAATCGTATGTAGTATCCTACCTATCATCTATTGAAAGATGACACTCACTTTCACGATGGTGTTCTCCATTTTGCTCTAAGACACCCACAAGCCTCACAAGACTCCTCGGAAGTTGGTACAACCTCTTTTGCCAACTTCTGTCTATAGGGTCTGAAGGTTGGTACCAGTTAAAAAAAATGAATGGAAGTATATATGGAGATAAGGGGATAAAATAAGGAGATAAATACATGTAAAAATATATATTTTTGTGTTTCCTGTTCTTTCTTATCTCTCAGCTATAGAACAAACACTTCTGTTGTTCCATGTAATGAATCTGTTTTTCAATGCATTTCTATTGGCTAATAGCAGTAATTCCAAATTCAATGATATATCCCCACCAAAAAAACATTTTATTTATTATTACCTTAAAACCTGTTAGGGATAGGGGGCAGTATTTTCACGGCCGGATAAAACGTACCCGATTTAATCTGGTTATTACTCCTGCCCAGAAACTAGAATATGCATATAATTAGTAGATTTGGATAGAAAACACCCTAAAGTTTCTAAAACTGTTTGAATTGTGTCTGTGAGTATAACATAACTCATATGGCAGGCCAAAACCTGAGAAGATTCTATATGGGAAGTGCCCTGTCTGACCATTTCTTGTCCTTTTATAGCCTCTTTATCGAAAATACAGGATCTCTGCTGTAACGTGACATTTTCTAAGGCTTTCATTGGCTCTCAGAAGGCGCCAGAACGTTGAATGATAGCTCTGCAGTCTCTGGGCGAAAAACAGCAGGGGTTTTGGTGAATGGTCCTTCTGAGAACAATGGCACTGGTGCGCGCGTGCATGTGACGACTCCATGTTTTACTTTCAGTGTTTGAACGGATACAACGTCTCCGGTTGGAATATTATCGCTATTTTACGAGAAAAATCGCATAAAAATTGATTTTAAACAGCGTTTGACATGCTTCGAAGTACGGTAATGGAATATTTTGAATTTCTTTGTCACGAAACGCGCCGGCGCGTCACCCTTCGGATTGTGACTTGAACGCACGAACAAAACGGAGCTATTTGGATATAACTGGATTATTTGGAGCCAAAACAACATTGGTTGTTGAAGTAGAAGGCCTGGGAGTGCATTCTGACGAAGAACAGCAAAGGTAATCCAATTTTTCTTATAGTAAATCTGATTTTGGTGAGTGCCAAACTTGGTGGGTGTCAAAATAGCTAGCCATGATGGCCGGGCTATCTACTCAGAATATTGCAAAATGTGCTTTCACCGAAAAGTTATTTTAAAATCGGACACCGCGATTGCATAAAGGAGTTCTGTATCTATAATTCTTAAAATAATTGTTATGTTTTTTTGTCAACATTTATCATGAGTAATTTAGTAAATTCACCGGAAGTTTTCGGTGGGTATGCTAGTTCTGAACATCACATGCTAATGTAAAAAGCTGTTTTTTGATATAAATATGAACTTGATTGAACAAAACATTCTTGTATTGTATAACATAATGTCCTAGGAGTGTCATCTGATGAAGATCATCAAAGGTTAGTGCTGCATTTAGCTGTGGTTTTGGTTTTTGTGACATATATGCTAGCTTGAAAAATGGGTGTGTGATTATTTCTGGCTGGGAACTCTCCTGACATAATCGAATGTTTTGCTTTCGTTGTAAAGCCTTTTTGAAATCGGACAATGTGGTTAGATAAAGGAGAGTCTTGTCTTTAAAATGGTGTAAAATAGTCATATGTTTGAAAAATTGAAGTTTTTGCATTTTTGAGGTATTTGTAGTTCGCGCCACTCTATACCATTGGATATTGGTGTGGCGTTCTGCTAGCGGAACGTCTGTCCCTAACAGGTTTTAAGGGGTCTTAACATTTTTAAATGGGTTAAGTAACTTTCTGTCTGATGTAACCATACCAAATGTAATATCATACTAATTTCAGCGTCCCAGATTTTCGTTTACTATGTTACGTCTAGTCTATGAGACTTGTCTGCACAAAAAGACCTGTGTGCAAACCAATACTCACAAATATTCTAATAAGCACCTGCCTCTACATTATGAAGTAGCTTGACTTGGTATGGCCTAGCCCATGCTGGACTTCGTGTGGGCTAGTCCGTGCTGGGCTTGGTGTGGGCTAGTCTGTGTTGGGATCCGTGTGGGGGTGCCTGTGCTGGGCTAGCCCGTGTTGGGCTGGTGTGGGCTAGCCCGTGCTGGGCTTGGTGTGGACTAGTCTGTGTTGGGCTTGGTGTGGACTAGTCTGTGTTGGGCTTGGTGTGTGCTTGCCCATGCTGGGCTTGGTATGGGCTAGCCCGTGTTGGGATTCATGTGGGTGTGCCTGTGCCTGTGCTGGGCTAGCCCATGTGGGGCTGGTGTGGGCTAATCGATGCTAAGCCTGTGTTGGGCTCATGTGGAATTGGTGTGGGCTACCCATGTTGGGCTGGTGTGAGCTTGGTGTAGGCTAGCCCCTGCCCACCTTGTCCACCGAATACCCACACAGGACCAATGGGGTCAGGTTTGCTGAGGTATTTGTGCTGAAGAACAAGTGATGAGTCGATCAGTTGGGAGGGGTGTATACGAGCTGGCTTCCACTCCCGCCTGCCCAACCCAGCGAACCAACCTGTCTCTTTGCCTAATAACACCAGACCCTCTCCTCTACAACAACGCCTTCGAGGAAGCACAAATAAAAAGATGTTGTCATGGAAACCTGCCGTGCCCTCCTCCTCACCCACCCAACTTTCATGTCTGTACTCAAGAGGATGGAGGACATCAAGAGGCAACACAGATACAGTACAGTGCAATGCTGGCACACTGCAAACTCTTCAGGTACAAGTGCAAGCACAATTTTTTATGTTGACATTTTGGTCATTTAGCAGACACTCTTATCCAGAGCAATTAGGGTTAAGTGCCTTGCTCAAGGGCACATCGACAGATTATTCACCTAGTTGGATCAGGGATTCGAACCAGCAACCTTTCAGTTACTGTCCCAACGCTCAAAACCACTAGGCTACCTGCCTCTGTCCATATCCCTATCAAGGTGGTAAAACAGCAGTATGGATTTAAATAACTACATCTCAATTCCAAATAAGGCATGGCATAGAGACAAAGATTCCTTGATAGAGGTTACAGGAAATAAAATACTGGCAGGAGGCCAGGATGTCTGTCTAAACAGCACAGGGAGGAGCTGCTATGTTGTTGTGGTTATGTAGTCCTTCCGGTGAGAACATAAGAGTCTTGTAGGAAGCCAGCCAGCCAGCGTCAGTGTCAGCTTTGCCATATCCTGGCACAAGGGATACAAACAGCCCTATTTGCCGTGGGAATGTCCTGGCTGCCTGGCGGGCTGACGCACTTCCACTCCTCCCCTACGCTCCTGGGAGTGAAGCCTCATGTTGCCCCTCAGGTCTCTATTCATTCAAGGTGAGATGCAGCTGACATGACAAGAGGGCTGCCATGGCAACCGTTGTGGGTACAGCAGAGCAGCATGCACCTACACGTCAGATAATGAAGTTTCTCAGCTCATACTCCCTATGCTCTTACCTCTTACTGGCCTCCTTGGATTGGCTGAATATCTATGTATCTCTCTGGATCTCTCTGTGTTGTGAGGGTGGTTGGATACATGAGGATACCGTTCAATGCTGATCAATGCTATATGTAGTTAAATGCTGGTTAATGTTGTCCTCATTTCATTACTAATCAATATCTAATTTATTCTGTACTGTTTATTCAAAATAAGGCTGCTACACTTCTGCTTGTTCAATGTGTTCGGGTAGAAGCAGTAGTAAATAAAGACTCATTGCCGTATGTAAACAACAGACATATTTCAATGCTGAATTAAGCTGGGGTGGATGAGGCAGCAATTATCCACACTTCCCTCTGATGCACGGAGCAGCATGATTGGCACGTGAAAAAAAAGCTTACATGAAAACAGAAGAACAAAGTGTTTGGAAAATTAGTGGATCACCCCCCCAACAGCTAGTGTATTTGATATGATAATTAAGTTCATGTGTTTATTTGTTTTCCAGCAACTTGTCAGACTAATTAGAGTTTAACAAGCCAATTTGACAGAAGTTTGTAGGGGTGAAGATTTAAAGCACTTCCCTTTTTTTCAATGAGTTGGGTTGGAGTAATTGATGTTAATTTTATGCCAACCACCACAGCCATGTATTGATATGATCTTCTATATCATAAGATTGTCACGTTTGATACCAGCCCCTAATGGTTGTACTTTTGGTGATATATTACGTTTTTGTAAATTAATCAAATGTAATAATAGAGCATTGTGCACCATAGCAGGTGACAGTTATGTTTTTCAGTATTCAACATGACTTGGCCTGTTGAAACGTGATGAAACAGAAACAAGTCTCTTCAATTCAAATTAAGACCCTATAACCTCCCTCTCTCAAACCCCCTCTCCTTCTCTCATATAGAAACATGTCCCAGCCAATGCTCTATAAACACATAACAACACATCTTTCCTTCTAAAATGGTCCTCTAATGGTGTTTTCAATGGACCCACTGCAGCCCTTTAGATGAGAGGATACCTTCCCTGTGACATTCAAAAGCAGTCACTACCCCTCATCCACCCTTCCATTGTGAGCATCTTCTGTGCCCTATAATGAGTGTGTGCACGCCCAGGCCATTATAAATAGCCAGTGTCCTGGTTAAAAGCAACACCTCTCTCTATGTGCCGTGTAATTGGCCTGCATGATTCACCATGACTCATGCCAGTACATGTTCTGTTCTCTGAGCGCGCTGTCATGTGTGTGTGGGGGGAGGGTTTGTTTGTGTGTGTTTGTGTGTGTCTGGGTTTTGTCAACCCACATTGGTTCACACCCTCACAGCAATCAGGACAACTCACAGACATACAAAAAAGCATTACATCAAAAGAAGAAGAAAATAAATGCACAGGGCAAGACAATTTGATTGTCTGTAGACACAAATACAATATGTGGTCCATGCATTTTATGCATAAGGTGTGTGTGTGTGTATGTGTGTGCGTATACATGTGCATGCATGCATGTGCGTATATTTGTGGTTCAGGTGCAGGCAGCGGAGGTGTGACAGGCCCCATTGTCACTGTGTTGGTATTTTCCTGTCTTACATTCCCTCCCTCGTTAATGGTGATAGACAGAGTGACTGAGTGATGGAAATGTTATTAATTGCCACCTGCTGTCTCTGGCCTATGAGCCAGCTAGGTAGGTGGGGAGGGTAATAGCTAAAGAGGGGGTGAAATATGAGGCATCTCCAAGCGGACACAAATACATGCCTTTTGAACAGCCTAATGTGCTGGATGACTATTTAGCTATAATTATGTGTGTACATCATTGGCATCGGTAAATGTGTGTGTGCTTGCATCAGTGTGTACACCACTGTGCATGTGTATGTGTGTTTATGCACCCATTGTGCATGTGTGTGCTCCAAACAGCACATGTGGGTGTATGGTGGGTAGCTGAGAGTTGCAGTAATAACCTGGGGGCAGGGAGTGAGCAGTGAGGAGACAGGAAAAGGAAATACAGTTCACTGGTCGCCCACCACTTCCTGTGTCTCTGTCTCCTACTCATGCAGCCCACGGACCAGCACTGCATCTAAAACCAGTTTGTTTGGAGGCACTGATATAGAGGCTTTAAGATAAAAACAAAGTGAGAGAAGGCTTTCGCTCTGGCTGTCATGCCACTGCAGAAAGTTTATGCAAGAAGACATTATCCAGTCCAAATCAGATTAATGTTTATCTCTGGCTAGATCTGTAGACTGAGGCGGATGCATCAGCAAACAGATCGCCCAATCAATATACAATTTATGCTCCATTGTTAAGAGTGATTAAGTCTGCATTGCTCAGCTGGCTTGTCTTGATTGTTGCAATTAGGTGACCAGACATGCAATGAGACTGTAGGCTGACTGACTACAGCTTTCTTAACATGCAGACCCAGATGAGTCACCTTATGATTCATAAATACGATAAACTGTTTTGATCAACATACCAATATACCAGATAACTTAAAGTCATATAACATCTGTCACTTGTCTCAATATAAGAATCTGGACGTTAAAAATAAAAAAATAAAAATATAGGACAAAACACACATCATGATAAGAGAGACAACACAAAACTGCATAAAGAGACAACATAGCATGTCAGCAACACATGACAACACAGCATGGTAGCAATACAACATGACAACACATGGTAGCAACACAACATGGTAGTAGCACAAAACAGGATACAAACATTATTGGGCACAGACAACAGCACTAAGGCAAAGAAGGTAGAGACAACAATACATCACACAAAGCACCCACAACTGTCAGTAAGAGTGTCCATGTGTCACGTGTGCTCCCTGTATTCACTCCCTGAACTTGCTTCCCGACTCCCAGCGCATACGTTACAGAATGACGCCTCACCAAAGGGAAGCATCAGGGGGTGTTTTTTTTCTGTGTGTGTTGGAGGTGAAGGTGGGTCCGGTTATCCTAACTGGAGCTACCTGGGATGCCTCGGCGGGTTCGACAGGTTCCCATGCCTCTGCCGATTCGACGGGCTCCCATGCCTTGGCAGGTTCAACGGGCTCCCATGCCTCGGCGGGTCCGACGGGCTCCCATGCCTCGGCGGGCTCGAGGGGCTCCCATGCCTCGGCGGGCTCGAGAGGCTCCCATGCCTCAGCTGGGTGAACAGGTTCTCGTGCTGTGACCAAGGCAACCGGGGAGGTCTCAGCCGGCTCATCAGGCTCTCACGCCTCAGCAGGTTCATCAGGTTTCTGCGCATCAGTGGAGGCGACAATGTCCGGTCCTGATCCCCGGGATCATCCCTGCGGTTGGCATCCTGCGGCTGGAGCTGCGCGCCAGGGAGGGGGTACTGTCACGTTATGCGCTCTCGCCAGTGCTCTAGGTCGCCATGCTCCTGCGCCTCAGCCGGATCGACAGGTTCCCGTGCCTTAGCAGAGGTGACCGGTCTGTTTCTTAATTTTGGTTGGTGTCCTGCGGCTTGAGCCACGTGTTGGGTAGGGGGTACTGTCACGTGTGCTCCCGCTCTGGCCTCTGGGTCACCAGGCTGCTCGTTATGACGCACACCTGTCACCATCGTTACGCACATCAGCGCATAATGACACACACCTGGACTCCATCACCTCCTTGATTACCTGCCCTATATGTCACCCCCTTTGGTTCCTTCTCAAGGCGCCATGTTTCTGTTTCATGTCTGTACGTTGTTCGTGTTTCTTGTTTTGTTTATTCATTAAATGTATTCACTCCCTGAACTTACTTCCCGACTCCCAGCGGACACGTTACACCATGATTGAGTCTTTGAATGAAGAGATTCAGATAAAACCGTCCAGTTTGAGTGTTTGTTGCAGCTCATTCCAGTCGCTAGCTGCAGCGAACTGAAAAGAGGAGCGACTCAGGGATGTGTGTGCTTTGGGGATCTTTAACAGAATGTGGCTGGAAGAACGGGTGTTGTATGTGGAGGATGAGGGCTGCAGTAGATATCTCAGATAGGGGGGAGTGAGGCCTAAGAGGGTTTTATAAATAAGCATTGACCAGTGTGTCTTGCGACAGGTATACAGAGGTGACCAGTTTACAGAGGAGTATAGAGTGCAGTGATGTGTCCTATAAGGAGCATTGGTGGCAAATCTGATGGCAGAATGGTAAAGAACATCTAGCCGCTCAAGAGCACTCTTACCTGCCGATCCATCTAGCATGGGTAGGATGGTCATCTGAATCAGGGTTAGTTTGGCAGCTGGGGTGAAAGAGGAGCGATTACAATAGAGAACACCAAGTCTAGATTTAACCTTAGCCTGGAGCTTTGATATGTGTTGAGAGAAGGACGGTGTACCGTCCAGCCATACTCCCAAGTACTTGTATGATGTGACTACCTCAAGCTCTAAACCCTCAGAGGTAGTAACCTGTAGGGAGAGGGGCATTTGTCTTACCAAACCAAAAATCAAATCAAATCAAATTTATTTATATAGCCCTTCGTACATCAGCTGATATCTCAAAGTGCTGTACAGAAACCCAGCCTAAAACCCCAAACAGCAAGCAATGCATGTGAAAGAAGCACGGTGGCTAGGAAAAACTCCCTAGGAAAAACTCCCTAGAAAGGCCAAAAACCTAGGAAGAAACCTAGAGAGGAACCAGGCTATGAGGGGTGGCCAGTCCTGTTCTGGCTGTGCCGGGTGGATATTATAACAGAACATGGTCAAGATGTTAAAATGTTCATAAATGACAAGCATGGTCAAATAATAATAATCATAGTAGTTGTCGAGGGTGCAACAAGCACGTCCGGTGAACAGGTCAGGGTTCCATAGCAGCAGGCAGAACAGTTGAAACTGGAGCAGCAGCACGGCCAGGTGGACTGGGGACAGCAAGGAGTCATCATGCCAGGTAATCCTGAGGCATGGTCCTAGGGCTCAGGTCCTCCGAGAGAAAGAAAGAAAGAAAGAAAGAAAGAGAGAAACAGAGAATTAGAGAGAGCATATTTAAATTCACACAGGACACCGGATAAGAGAAAGACTCCAGGTGTAACAGACTGACCCTAGCCCCCCGACACATAAACTACTGCAGCATAAATACTGGAGGCTGAGACAGGAGGGATCAGAAGACACTGTGGCCCCATCTGATGATACCCCCGGACAGGGCCAAACAGGCAGGATATAACCCCACCCACTTTGCCAAAGCACAGCCCCCACACCACTAGATGGATGTCTCCAACCACCAACTTACCGTCCTAAGACAAGGCCGAGTATAGCCCACAAAGATCTCCGCCACGGCACAACCCAAGGGGGGGGGGGGGGGGGGGGGCGCCAACCCAGACAGGAAGACCACGTCAGTGACTCAACCCACTCAAGTGACGCACCCCTCCCATGGACGGCATGGAAGAACACCAGTAAGCCAGTGACTCAGCCCCTGTAATAGGGTTAGAGGCAGAGAATCCCAGTGGAGAGAGGGGAACCGGCAAGGCAGAGACAGCAAGGGCGGTTCGTTGCTCCAGCCTTTCCGTTCACCTTCACACTCCTGGGCCAGACTATACTTAATCATAGGACCTACTGAAGAGATAAGTCTTCAGTAAAGACTTAAAGGTTGAGACTGAGTCTGCGTCTCTCACATGGGTAGGCAGACCATTCCATAAGAATGGAGCTCTATAGGAGAAAGCCCTACCTCCAGCCGTTTGCTTAGAAATTCTAGGGACAATTAGGAGTCCTGCGTCTTGTGACCGTAGCGTACGTGTAGGTATGTACGGCAGGCCCAAATTGGAAAGATAGGTAGGAGCAAGCCCATGTAATGCTTTGTAGGTTAGCAGTAAAACCTTGAAATCAGCCCTTGCCTTAACAGGAAGCCAGTGTAGGGAGGCTAGCACTGGAGTAATATGATCAATTTTTTTGGTTCGAGTCAGGATTCTAGCAGCCGTATTTAGCACTAACTGAAGTTTGTTTAGTGCTTTATCCGGGTAGCCGGAAAGTAGAGCATTGCAGTAGTCCAGCCTAGAAGTAACAAAAGCATGGATTAATTTTTCTGCATCATTTTTGGACAGAAAGTTTCTGATTTTTGCAATGTTACGTAGATGGAAAAAGCTGTCCTTGAAACAGTCTTGATATGTTCTTCAAAAGAGAGATCAGGGTCCAGAGTAACGCCGAGGTCCTTCACAGTTTTATTTGAGATGACTGTAGAACCATCCAGATGAATTGTCAGATTCAACAGAAGATCTCTTTGTTTCTTGGGACCTAGAACAAGCATCTCTGTTTTGTCCGAGTTTAAAAGTATAAAGTTTGCAGCCATCCACTTCTTTATGTCTGAAACACAGGCTTCTAGCGAGGGCAATTTTGGGGCTTCACCATGTTTCATTGAAATGTACAGCTGTGTCATCTGCATAGCAGTGAAATTTAACATTATGTTTTCAAATGACATCCCCAAGAGGTAAAACATATAGTGAAAATAATAGTGGTCCTAAAACGGAACCTTGAGGAACACCGACATTTACAATTGATTTGTCAGAGGACAAACCATTCACAGAGACAAACTGATATCTTTCCGACAGATAAGATCTAAACCAGGCCAGAACTTGTCTATGTAGACCAATTTGGGTTTCCAATCTCTCCAAAAGAATGTGGTGATCGATGGTATCAAAAGCAGCACTAAGATCTAGGAGCACGAGGACAGATGCAGAGCCTCGGTCTGACGTCATTAAAAGGTCATTTACCACCTTCACAAGTGCAGTCTCAGTGCTATGATGGGGTCTAAAACCAGACTGAAGCGTTTCGTATACATTGTTTGTCTTCAGGAAGGCAGTGAGTTGCTGCGCAACAGCTGTTTCTCAAATTTTTGAGAGGAATGGAAGATTCGATATAGGCCGATAGTTTTTTATAATTTCTGGGTCAAGATTCGGCTTTTTCAAGAGAGGCTTTATTACTGCCACTTTTAGTGAGCTTGGTACACATCCGGTGGATAGAGAGCCGTTTATTATGTTCAACATAGGAGGGCCAAGCACAGGAAGCAGCTCTTTCAGTAGTTTAGTTGGAATAGGGTCCAGTATGCTGCTTGAGGGTTTAGAGGCCATGATTATTTTCATCATTGTGTCAAGAGATATAGTACTAAAACACTTTAGTATCTCCCTTGATCCTAGGTCCTGGCAGAGTTGTGCAGACTCAGGACAATGGAGCTTTGGAGGAATACGCAGATTTAAAGAGGAGTCCGTAATTTGCTTTCTAATGATCATGATCTTTTCCTCAAAGAAGTTCATGAATGTATTACTGCTGAAGTGAAAGCCATCCTCCATTTGCGAATGCTGCTTTTTAGTTAGCTTTGCGACAGTATCAAAAAGAAATGTAGGATTTTTCTTATTTTCCTCAATTAAGTTGGAAAAATAGGATGATCGAGCAGCAGTGAGGGCTCTTCGATACTGCACGGTACTGTTTTTCCAAGCTAGTCGGAAGACTTCCAGTTTGGTGTGGCGCCATTTCCGTTCCAATTTTCTGGAAGCTTGCTTCAGAGCGCGTGTGTTTTCTGTATACCAGGGAGCTAGTTTCTTATGACAGATGTTTTTAGTTTTTAGGGGTGCAACTGCATCTAGGGTATTGCGCAAGGTTAAATTGAGTTCCACGGTTAGGTGGTTAACTGATTTTTGTCCTCTGACGTCCTTGGGTAGGCAGAGGGAGTCTGGAAGGGCATCAAGGAATCTTTGGGTTGTCTGAGAATTTATAGCACGACTTTTAATGCTCCTTGGTTGGGGGTCTGAGCAGATTATTTGTTGCAATTGCAAACGCAATAAAATGGTGGTCCGATAATCCAGGATTATGAGGAAAAACATTAAGATCCACAACATTTATTCCATGGGACAAAACTAGGTCCAGAGTATGACTGTGGCAGTGAGTAGGTCCAGAGACATGTTGGACAAAACCCACTGAGTCGATGATGGCTCCGAAAGCCTTTTGGAGTGGGTCTGTGGACTTTTCCATGTGAATGTTAAAGTCACCAAAAATTAGAATATTATCTGCTATGACTACAAGATCCGATAGGAATTCAGGGAACTCAGTGAGGAACACTGCATATGGCCCAGGAGGCCTGTAAACAGTAGCTATAAAAAGTGATTGAGTAGGCTGCATAGATTTCATGACTAGAAGCTCAAAAGACGAATACGTCATTGTTTTTTTTTTGTAAATTGAAATTTGCTATCATAAATGTTAGCAACACCTCCGCCTTTGCCGGATGCACGGGGGGTATGGTCACTAGTGTAACCAGGGGGTGAGGCCTCATTTAACACAGTAAATTCATCAGGCTCATGACTTTTGTTTTGGCTGTGTTCAGAGTAAGGTTAAGGGCAGAGAAAGCTTGTTTGACAATAAGAAAGCTTTGTTGTAGAGCGTTTAACACAAAATCCGGGGAGGGGCAAGCTGAGTATAAGACTGTATCATCTGCATATAAATGGATAAGAGAGCTTGCTACTGCCTGAGCTATGTTGTTGTAAATTGAGAAGAGTGTGGGGCCTAGGATTGAGCTTTGGGGTACACCCTTGGTGACAGGCAGTGGCTGAGACAGCAGGTGTTCTGACTTTATACACTGCACTCTTTGAGAGAGGTAGTTAGCAAACCAGGCCAAAGACCCTTCAGAGACACACATACTCATTTGCCGGCCCACAAGAATGGAATGGTATCTACCGTATCAAAAGCTTTGGCCAAGTCAATAAAAATAGCAGCACAACATTTCTCAGCATCAAGGGTAATGGTGACATCATTGAGGACCTTTAAGGTTGCAGTGACACATCCCTAACCTGAGCGGAATCCAGATTGCATACCCGAGAGAATACTATAGACATCAAGAAAGCCAGTCAGTTGATTATTGACAAGTTTTTCCAACACTTTTGATAAATAGGGCAAAATAGAAATAGGCCTTTAACAGTTAGGATCAGCTTGATCTCCCCCTTTAAATAAAGGATGAACCGTGGCTGCATGCCAAGCAATGGGAACCTCTCCAGAGTGGAGAGACAGATTAAAAAGTTCTGAGATAGGCTTGGCGATGATAGGGGAAGCAACCTTAAAGAAGAAAGGGTCTAAACCATCTGACCCAGAAGTTTGTTTGGGGTCAAGTTTAAGGAGCTCCTCTATCACCTCGGACTCAGTGACCGCCTGCAGGGAGAAACGTTGTAGCGGGGGAGGGGAAAAAGAGGGAGGAGCATCAGGACTAGTCGCATTAGAAGGGGTGGGAGATGAGGAAATATTGGAAAGGCAAGGAGGCATGGCTGAGTCAAATATGAATCCTGACTTAATGAAGTGGTGATTAAAGAGCTCAGCCATGTGCTTCTTGTCAGTAACAACCACATTATCAACTTTAAGGGACATGGGCAGCTGTGAGGAGGAGGGTTTATTCTCTAGGTCTTTAACCTTTTCCAGAAATTCTTGGGGTTAGACCCACAGAGAGAGAACTGCTCCCTAAAGTAACTAACTTTTGCCTTCCGGATAGCCTGAGTGCACTTACTTCTCATTTGTCTGAACGAGAGCCAGTCAGCCTGAGTACGCGTGTCTCGAGCCTTTCGCCAAATGCAATTCTTGAGTTGGAGTAACTCTGCAATATCACGGTCAAACCAGGGGCTAAACCTGTTTTTAATTCTAATTTTATTCGTGGGGGTGTGTTTGTTAACAATACCACTGAAAATATAAAAAAGAAGGTCCAAGCGTCTTCGACAGAGGGGATCAAGCTGATTCTATACCAATTTAAAGAGGCCAGGTCATGAAGGAAGGCTTGCTCATTAAAGTATTTTACCAAGCGTCAATGACAAATCAAGACAGGTTGTTTCACTGAACAGCCATTAGGAACACAGGCTGTAAAACAGTGATCACTAAGGTCTTTACAGAAAACACCAGACTGATACCTATAAGGATTATTTGTGAGGATAACATCGAGGAGAGTATCCTTTTCTGGGTGTTTGGAGTTATACCTTGTGGGATTGGTAATAATCTGAGAAAAATGTAGGGAGTCCCATTGCTTTAGGACTTGGTCAGGTGGTTTAAGCATGTCCCAGGTTAGATCACCTAGCAGGACAAATTCAGACTTAGTGTAAGGGGCCAGGAGAGAGCTTAGGGCAGGTATGGTAGTGGCCGGTGCTGATGGAGAACGAGAACACCCAGCGACAGTCAATGAAGAGCTATTTGAAAGTTTCATGCTTAAAACCAGCAAATCAAATTGTTTGGGAACAGACTTGGTGGAGACAACCGAGTACTGAAAGCGGTCCTTGGTAAAGATTGCCACTCCCCCACCTTTGGACGCTCTGCCTTGCCGAAAAAGGTTATAACCAAAAAGGTAAACATCAGTGTTCAAAACACTCTTCCTTAACCATGTCTCAGTAATGACCAACACATCTGGATTGGAGCTCGGAACTCACACTTTCAATTGTTCCATTTTTGGTAATAAGCTTCTAGTGTTAACGTGTCACGCCTGCACCCACTCTCCCTCTCCTGCGCTCGAGGGCGCCAGACTGCCTATCATTACGCACACCTGTCCCCTTTGTTACGCGCACCTGCACCTCATTGGATCCACCTGAACTCCATCATTATTTGATTGCCTCCCCTTTATCTGTCTGTTTCCTCTGTTTGTTCCCTGTGTCTGCATTGATGTTGTTACTTTGTCCCCTGTCCAAACGCTGTTCCTGTCCTGTTTAATGTCCGTTATTCATTAAATGTTCTCACTGTACCTGCCTCCAGCGTCGATCCTCACATAATGTGCAGAAACCCAGGCTTTTACGACAGCAGAATCAGTGAAGCAGATATCATAGCACAAGTCAGAATTTGGGCTAGCAACAGTAGATGGGCCAGGGTGTACATGCACATTTACAGATATCAACAGTAATACAATCAAGGCACGGCAGAGGACAGGGAGAGCTCTGCAGTGATGATTTATGACATTTGAATGTGCATTAGATGGCAGCAAGATCATATTGTACAGCAATTTCATCAGGTAACATGTATACAAAGCCGGCGAGAGGCAGTTAGAATAGGATTCGGAGTGCAACAGGCAACGGGAGTAGGCGTCACAGCCACTTGGGAGAAGCTTTTATTTCTGGAGATGATTTCTTGTAGAAAATGGCAGTGAATGGTCTCTGAACAGCTTCAAAGACCTCTGGATTTGTGTGGGATAGCCTGCCCATTTGTTGGGCTCAACGGCTTCGATACCTTTCACTTCACACCTCAGTGCTAATTGAATTTGTATCTGGTCTGTCTCAGTTCCAGGTTCTCAGGTCTTTGTTAGCCAGAGCACCCTCTGTATAGCTTTGAAAAAGGAATCATTGATGGAATTATTCTTTCCTGGTCATTTTGTCCAAAATTAGGTTGTAGGTTTGTAGTTTTGATCTGGAGCGAAGGTTATGTTGTGAAGGGTAGCATCCTGTATATGTCCTTGACGAAGAATCCAAGTTAATCTAAATCCAAAACTATGTTATTATAAAAAACATGTTGAAAAATAACCCCCCTCCCCCCGGAAATATCACATTTGAATAAGTATTCAGACACTTTACTCAGTACTTTGTTTAAGCATGTTTGGCAGCGATTACAGCATCGAGTCTTCTTGGGTATGACGCTACAAGCTTGGCACATCTGTATTTGGGGAGTTTCTCCCATTCTTCTTTGCAGATCCTGTCAAGCTCTGTCAGGTTGGATGGGGAGCGTTGCTGCACAGCTATTTTTAGGTCTCTCCAGAAATGTTTGATCGGGTTCAAGTCTGGGCTCTGGCTGGGCCACTTGGGCACTCAGAGACTTGTCCCGAAGCCACTCCTGCGTTGTCTTGGCTGTGTGCTTAGGGTCGTTGTCCTGTTGGAATGTGAACCTTTGCCCCCAGTCTGAGGTCCTGAGCGCTCTGGAGCTGGTTTTCATCAAGGATCTCTTTGTACTTTGCTCCATTCATCTTTCCCTTGATCCTGAATGTTCTCCCAGTCCCTGCCGCTGAAAAACATCCCCACAGCATGATGCTGCCAACACCATGCTTCACCGTTGGGATGGTGCCAGGGTTCCTCCAGATGTGGCGCTTGGCATTCAGGCCAAATAGTTCAATCTTGGTTTCATTAGACCAGAGAATCTTGTTTCTCATGGTCTGAGAATCTTTAGGTGCCTTTTGGCAAACTCCAAGCAGGGGCTGTCATGTGCCTGTTACTGGGGAGTTGCTTCCGTCTGGCCACTCTACCAAAAAGGCCTGATTGGTGGAGTGCTGCAGAGATGGTTGTCCTTCTGGAAGGTTCTCCCATCTCCACAGAGGAACTCCGGAGCTCTGACAGAGTGACCATTGGGTTCTTGGTCACCTCCCTGACCAAGGCCCTTCTCCCCCGATTACTCTGTTTGGCTGGGCGGCCAGCTCTAGGAAGAGTCTTGGTGGTTCCAAACTTCTTCCATTTAAGAATGATGTGTACTTGGAGACCTTCAATGCTGCAGACATTTTTTGGTACCCTTCCCCAGATCTGTGCCTCAACACAATTCTGTGTCGGAGCTCTATGGACAATCCCTTCGACCTCACGGCTTGGTTTTTGCTGTGACATGCACTGTCGACTGTGAGACCTTACATAGACACGTGTGTGCCTTTCCAAATCATGTCCAATCAATTGAATTTACCAAAGGTGGACTCCAATCAAGTTGTAGAAACATCTCAAGGATGATCAATGGAAACAGAATGCACCTAAGCTCAATTTTGAGTCTCATAGCAAAGGGTCTGTATACTTATGTAAAGAAAATGTTTCTTCTTTTTAATACATTTGAAAGAAAATCCAAAAACCTGTTTTTGCTTTGTCATTATGGGGTATTGTGTGTAGATTGCTGAGGATTTTTTATTTATTTAATCAATTTTAAAATGAGGATGTAACCTAACAAAATGTGGAAAAAGTTAAGGGGTCTGAATACTTTCAGAAGGCACTGTATATACAAAAGTATTTGGACACTCCTTGAAATTAGTGGATTCAGCTATTTCAGCCACACACATTGCTGACAGGTGTAAAAATATAAATAATCGAGCACACAGCCATGCAATCTCCATAGACAAACATTGGCAGTAGAATGGCCTTACTTAAGAGCTCAGTGACTTTTAACGTGACACCGTCATAGGATTTCACCATTCCAACAAGTAATTTTGTCAAATGTCTGCCATGCTTGAGCTGCCCCGATCAACTGTAAGTGCTGATACTGTGAAGTGGAAATGTCTAGGAGCAACAACGGCTCAGCCATGAAGGGGTAGGCCACACAAGCTCACGAAATGGGACCGCCGAGTGTTGAAGCGCGTAGCATATAAAAAAATCGCCTGTCCTCGGTTGCAACACTTACTACTGAGTTTCAATCTGCCTCTGGAAGCAACGTCAGCACAATAACTCATCGTCAGGAGTTTCATGAAATGGGTTTCCATGGCCAAGCAGCTGCATACAAGCCTAAGATCACCATGTGCAATGCCAAGTGTCAGCTGGAGTGGTATATAGCTCACCGCCACTGAACTCTGGAGCAGTGGAAATGCGTTCTCTAGAGTGATGAACCATGCATCACCATCTGGCAGTCCGATGGATGAATCTGGGTTTAGCAGATGCCAGGAGAACGCTACCTGTACCAATGCATGGAGGAGGAATAATGGCCTGGGGTTGTTTTCATTGTTCGGGCTAGGCCCCTTAGTTCCAGTGAAGGGAAATCTTAACACTACAGCATACAATGACATTCTGGACGATTCTGTGCTTCGAACTTTGTGGTAACATTTTGGGGAAGGCCCTTTCCTGTTTCAGCATGACAATGCCCCCGTGCACAAAGAGAGGTCTATACAAAAATGGGTTGTCGAGATTGGTGTGGAAGAACTTGACTTGCCTGCACAGAGCCTTGACCTCAACCCCATCGAATAGCTTTGGGATTAATTGGAACGCTGACTGCAGGCCTAATCGCCCAACATCAGTGCCCAACATCACTAATGCTTGTGGCTGAATGGAAGCAAGTCCCCACAGCAATGTTCCAACATCTAGTGGAAAGCCTTCCCAGAAGAGTGGAGGATGTTATAGCAACAAAGTGGGGACCAACTCCATATTAATGCCCATGATTTTGATGAGATGTTCGATGAGCAGGTGTCCACATACTTTTGGTAATGTAGTGAATGTTACATTTGGCATGGTTACATAAGACAGAAAGTGACTTAAAGCAAAAACGAATGTAGGGTGGTTGGTCGGGGTGGATGGGTAGGAGTATAACACTAAAGTTTAGCAACCCAAAGGTTCTGTGTTCGAATTTAATATTTTAGCCAATTACTAATTTAGCAACTACTTACTACTTTTTAGATACTTTGCAACTACTTAGCATGTTAACTAACCCTTCCCCTAACCCTTTAACCTAATTCCTAACACTAACCTTAACACTAGCCTCTCAACCTTAGACTAGCTAACTTTAGCCACATAGCGAACGTTAGCCAAACAATTAGGAAATAGTAATGCATCATATATTTTGCTAATTTATAACATATCAAGTGAAATCGAATGGACACCCACAAATACCATACGAAATTAAACATATTTTAATTATTGGAGCGTCTTTGATTTACGCTCACTATCAAATCAAATCAAATCAAATTTATTTATATAGCCCTTCGTACATCAGCTGAAATCTCAAAGTGCTGTACAGAAACCCAGCCTAAAACCCCAAACAGCAAGCAATGCATGTGAAAGAAGCACGGTGGCTGGGAAAAACTCCCTAGGAAAAACTCCTGAGAAAGGCCAAAAACCTAGGAAGAAACCTAGAGAGGAACCAGGCTATGAGGGGTGGCCAGTCCTCTTCTGGCTGTGCCGGGTGGATATTATAACAGAACATGGTCAAGATGTTAAAATGTTCGTAAATGACCAGCATGGTCAAATAATAATAATCATAGTAATTGTCGAGGGTGCAACAAGCACGTCCGGTGAACAGGTCAGGGTTCCGTAGCCGCAGGCAGAACAGTTGAAACTGGAGCAGCAGCATGGCCAGGTGGACTGGGGACAGCAAGGAGTCATCATGCCAGGTAGTCCTAGGGCTCAGGTCCTCCGAGAGAAAGAAAGAAAGAGAGAATTAGAGAGAGCATATTTACATTCACACAGGACACCGGATAAGACAAGAGAATACTCCAGATGTAACAGACTGACCCTAGCCCCCCGACACATAAACTACTGCAGCATAAATACTGGAGGCTGAGACAGGAGGGATCAGAAGACACTGTGGCCCCATCCGATGATACCCCCGGACAGGGCCAAACAGGCAGGATATAACCCCACCCACTTTGCCAAAGCACAGCCCCCACACCACTAGAGGGATATCTACAACCACCAACTTACCGTCCGAAGACAAGGCCGAGTATAGCCCACAAAGATGTCCGCCACGGCACAACCCAAGGGGGGGGCGCCAACCCAGACAGGAAGACCACGTCAGTGGCTCAACCTACTCAAGTGACGCACCCCTCCCATGGACGGCATGGAAGAACACCAGTAAGTCAGTGACTCAGCCCCTGTAAAAGGGTTAGAGGCAGAGAATCCCAGTGGGAAGAGGGGAACCGACAAGGCAGAGACAGCAAGGGCGGTTCGTTGCTCCAGCCTTTCCGTTCACCTTCACACTCCTGGGCCAGACTATACTTAATCATAGGACCTACTGAAGAGATAAGTCTTCAGTAAAGACTTAAAGGTTGAGACTGAGTCTGCGTCTCTCACATGGGTAGGCAGACCATTCCATAAAAATGGAGCTCTATAGGAGAAAGCCCTACCTCCAGCCGTTTGCTTAGAAATTCTAGGGACAATTAGGAGGCCTGCGTCTTGTGACCGTAGCGTACGTGTAGGTATGTACGGCAGGACCAAATCGGAAAGATAGGTAGGAGCAAGCCCATGTAATGCTTTGTAGGTTAGCAGTAAAACCTTGAAATCAGCCCTTACCTTAACAGGAAGCCAGTGTAGGGAAGCTAGCACTGGAGTAATATGATCAAATTTTTTGGTTCTAGTCAGGATTCTAGCAGCCGTATTTAGCACTAACTGAAGTTTGTTTAGTGCTTTATCCGGGTAGCCGGAAAGTAGAGCATTGCAGTAGTCGAGCCTAGAAGTAACAAAAGCATGGATTAATTTTTCTGCGTCATTTTTGGACAGAAAGTTTCTGATTTTTGCAATGTTACGTAGATGGAAAAAAGCTGTCCTTGAAGCAGTCTTGATATGTTCTTCAAAAGAGAGATCAGGGTCCAGAGTAACGCCGAGGTCCTTCACAGTTTTATTTGAGACGACTGTACAACCATCCAGATTAATTGTCAGATTCAACAGAAGATCTCTTTGTTTCTTGGGACCTAGGACAAGCATCTCTGTTTTGTCCGAGTTTAAAAGTAGAAAATTTGCAGCCATCCACTTCCTTATGTCTGAAACACAGGCTTCTAGCGAGAGCAATTTTGGGGCTTCACCATGTTTCATTGAAATGTACAGCTGTGTGTCGTCCGCATAGCAGTGAAATTTAACATTATGTTTTCGAATGACATCCCCAAGAGGTAAAATATATAGTGAAAACAATAGTGGTCCTAGAACGGAACCTTGAGGAACACCGAAATTTACAATTGATTTGTCAGAGGACGAACCATTCACAGAGACAAACTGATATCTTTCCGACAGATAAGATCTAAACCAGGCCAGAACTTGTCCATGTAGACCAATTTGGGTTTCCAATCTCTCCAAAAGAATGTGGTGATCGATGGTATCAAAAGCGGCACTAAGATCTAGGAGCATGAGGACAGATGCAGAGCCTCGGTCTGACGTCATTAAAAGGTCATTTACCACCTTCACAAGTGCAGTCTCAGTGCTATGATGGGGTCTAAAACCAGACTGAAGCGTTTCGTATACATTATTTGTCTTCAGGAAGGCAGTGAGTTGCTGCGCAACAACTTTTTCTAAAATTTTTGAGAGGAATGGAAGATTCGATATAGGCCGATAGTTTTTTATAATTTCTGGGTCAAGATTCGGCTTTTTCAAGAGAGGCTTTATTACTGCCACTTTTAGTGAGCTTGGTACACATCCGGTGGATAGAGAGCCGTTTATTATGTTCAACATAGGAGGGCCAAGCACAGGAAGCAGCTCTTTCAGTAGTTTAGTTGGAATAGGGTCCAGTATGCAGCTTGAGGGTTTGGAGGCCATGATTATTTTCATCATTGTGTCAAGAGATATAGTACTAAAACACTTTAGTATCTCCCTTGAGCCAAGGTTTTGGCAGAGTTGTGCAGACTCTGGACAATGAAGCCCTGGAGGAATACCCAGATTTAAAGAGGAGTCCGTAATTTGCTTTCTAATGATCATGATCTTTTCCTCAAAAAAGTTCATAAATTTATTACTGCTGAAGTGAAAGCCATCCTCCATTTGCGAATGCTGCTTTTTAGTTAGCTTTGCGACAGTGTCAAAAAGAAATTTCGGATTGTTCTTATTTTCCTCAATTAAGTTGGAAAAATAGGATGATCGTGCAGCAGTGAGGGCTCTTCGATACTGCACGGTACTGTCTTTCCAAGCTAGTCGGAAGACTTCCAGTTTAGTGTGGCGCCATTTCCGTTCCAATTTTCTGGAAGCTTGCTTCAGAGCTCGTGTATTTTCTGTATACCAGGGAGCTAGTTTCTTATGACAGATGTTTTTAATTTTTAGGGGTGCAACTGCATCTAGGGTATTGCGCAAGGTTGAATTGAGTTCCTCGGTTAGGTGGTTAACTGATTCTTGTCCTCTGACGTCCTTGGGTAGGCAGAGGGAGTCTGGAAGGGCATCAAGGAATCTTTGGGTTGTCTGAGAATTTATAGCACGACTTTTAATCTTCCTTGGTTGGGGTCTGAGCAGATTATTTGTCGCAATTGTAAACGCAATAAAATGGTGGTCCGATAATCCAGGATTATGAGGAAAAACATTAAGATCCACAACATTTATTCCATGGGACAAAACTAGGTCCAGAGTATGACTGTGGCAGTGAGTAGGTCCAGAGACATGTTGGACAAAACCCACTGAGTCGATGATGGCTCCGAAAGCCTTTTGGAGTGGGTCTGTGGACTTTTCCATGTGAATGTTAAAGTCACCAAAAATTAGAATATTATCTGCTATGACTACAAGATCCGATAGGAATTCAGGGAACTCAGTAAGGAACACTGCATATGGCCCAGGAGGCCTGTAAACAGTAGCTATAAAAAGTGATTGAGTAGGCTGCATAGATTTCATGACTAGAAGCTCAAAAGACGAAAACGTTATTGTTTTTTTTTTGTAAATTGAAATTTGCTATCGTAAATGTTAGCAACACCTCCGCCTTTGCCGGATGCACGGGGGGTTTGGTCACTAGTGTAACCAGGGGGTGAGGCCTCATTTAACACAGTAAATTCATCAGGCTTAAGCCATGTTTCAGTCAGGCCAATCACATCAAGATTATGATCAGTGATTAGTTCATTGACTATAACTGCCTTGGAAGTGAGGGATCTAACATTAAGTAACCCAATTTTGAGATGTGAAGTATCACAATCTCTTTCAATAATGGCAGGAATGGAGGAGGTCTTTATACTAGTAAGATTACTGAAGCGAACACCGCAATTTTTAATTTTGCCCAACCAAGATCGAGGCACAGACACGGTCTCAATGGGGAAAGCTGAGCTGACTACGCTAACTGTGCTCGTGGCAGACTCCACTAAGCTGGCAGGCTGGCTAACAGCCTGTTGCCTGGCCTGCACCCTATTTCATTGTGGAGCTAGAGGAGTTAGAGCCCTGTCTATGTTCGTAGATAAGATGAGAGCACCCCTCCAGCTAGGATGGAGTCCGTCACTCCTCAGCAGGCCAGGCTTGGTCCTGTTTGTGGGTGAATCCCAGAAAGAGGGCCAGTTATCTACAAATTCTATCTTTTGGGAGGGGCAGAAAACAGTTTTCATCCAGTGATTGAGTTGTGAGACTCTGCTGTAGAGCTCATCACTCCCCCTAACTGGGAGGGGGCCAGAGACAATTACTCGATGCCGACACATCTTTCTAGCTGATTTACACGCTGAAGCTATATTGCGCTTGGTGACCTCTGACTGTTTCATCCTAACATCGTTGGTGCCGACGTGGATAACAATATCTCTATACTCTCTACACTCGCCAGTTTTAGCTTTAGCCAGCACCGTCTTTAGATTAGCCTTAACGTCGGTAGCCCTGCCCCCTGGTAAACAGTGTATGATCGCTGGATGATTAGTTTTAAGTCTAATACTGCGGGTAATGGAGTCGCCAATGACTAGGGTTTTCAATTTGTCAGAGCTAATGGTGGGAGCCGTCGGCGTCTCAGACCCCACAACGGGAGGAGCAGAGACCAGAGAAGTCTCGGCCTCCGACTCCGACTCGCTTAACGGGGAGAACCGGTTGAAAGTTTCTGTCGGCTGAATAAGCGACACCGGTTGAGCATTCCTACAGCGTTTCCCTCCAGAAGCCATGAGAAAGATGTCCGGCTGCGGGGACCGTGCGAGGGGGTTTATACTAACGTTACTATCTGTACTTGCTGGTGGCACAGACGCTGTTTCATCCTTTCCTACACTGAAATGACCCTTGCCTAACGATTGCGTCTGAAGCTGGGCTTGCAGCACAGCTATCCTTGCCGTAAGGCGATCGTTCTCCTGTATATTATGAGTACAACGACTGCAATTAGAAGGCATCATGTTAATGTTACTTAGCTTCGGCTGTTTGAAGTCCTGACGAACCATGTCCAGATAAAACCTCCGGGGTAGGAAAGTTGAATGAAAAAAAAAAAGTTGAGTGAGGGAAAAAGTAAAAATATACGGTAATGAAAAAGTAAAAACCGTCAGGTAGCAAAGTAAAAACGGCAACAAAAACGCACAACAGCGTAAACAAGTCTGCAAGTGTTACGTCTACCTTTGAGTCCAGGTTGGTTCCAAAGAGAACAGCGTGATCTCAGCAGAGCTGCTGTAGCACTTAGTGTCCAGCAGGGGTCCTCCACTCATTAGCTGACTACTGACTGTGACTGTCCTCCCTATCCCAGAAGAGAGAGATGGAGAGAGAGAGAGAGCAGCTGATCTGTTCATAGTGGCTGAACTGCAGCACTTCTCTGTCCAGTGATCCCAGTATGGATGAGCAGTCTGGGGCACATTTCAGTCCCTCTGCACCCCTCAGGGCTTCGAACCACCATACAGTCTAGTCACCCACTTTCACTCATTGGAGCAAAGTGGCCTTGCAGAGAGGAGAGAGATGGGAATGGCTGATAAAACGTGTCTCTCTTGTTGAACAGCAAACTGCGAACCCCATGCCCTTTTGGGCTCCTACATCCCCAATGAATCTTCCGCCCACTCACTGAGGAATGTGGAGAGAGCAGGGAGGGGATACAGGGAGGAGGGGAAAGAGGGAGGGAGACGGAAAGGGAGCAAGGGACAAAGAATACAGAGAATGAAAGGGGAGGAATAGCGATGCGAGAGAGATATAGGGGGAAAGATATAGAGGGAGGTAAGAAACATGTTATGCCAAGCGCTGACACCTTATCCATCTCATCTCATCTGCTTGCTGGGTCATGTGATGTGAGCCCAGGGCCTGTATGTTTCACTGTGTGTCTCCCAACAAGAGATTTATATAGGCTTACATGGCCATATTTGGGTTGAGAGCTTACTCCTGTGTTTACTGACTAGGTGGAGATTGTCACAGAAGAGCATTGGAGCAGGATGACAAACACCCACAATGACAAACACCCTGCTGTGAATCAAAGGCTGGTACGTGGTGATGTTTCACTGTCTATATGAGATGTTGTTTACCTGGAGTACAGCACTGCATAGGTGACATCACCCATGGGATGCAATGACAAACCCAGGTGGGGTCACACCTGGGAGGCGGTTACAAAGCAATTGGAATGAGGATAGTGGAGAAACACAGAGGTGGTGGGTTGTGAGATGAGGTGTGTCAATGAGCAAAGCTGAACTAGCCTTATATATCACAGGACAGTCTGATCTGAATGGCCTCACTGTGTTGTAACTAACAACATAAAACCTGTTTATGACTCATGACATCATAAGATGCCCTGAGGTGTTTGATTCACTTTGTTTATATCACCTCTCTCTTGTCAACAAGGCGCTAATATCCTCTCTGTCTTTGCCAACTGGGCAACAGTTCTTCAAAGCACATTGGCATTGCTGAGAAAAGGGCTGGATATTGGTAGAATGGTGTTCATTGAATGTGGAATTCCACTGCCGGCACGGCGTAAAGTGTGGCATTGTTGATAAAAGGTTAGAGCTGTTTCAGATTCCAGAAATGAAAGGAGCTCCTCTCCAGTGGCTGCACTGAAATAATGGTGACATTTTGGTTGCATCAGCTGTATCTTTAATGTGGCAGAAGTGAAATGCCAAAATGATCAAAGCCAAATCCAGAGAATAATGAGCTCCTTTTCTTTTTATCTACAAATAAACTTCAACCAAAAAGCCCCTCAAATAATAATTAGCTGAATAATCAGCATTAATGATAAACAAAACTTTTAAGAGAATTCCGCTGGAGAGAATAGCGTCTGCTTTATGGGCTCCTGACCAATTGTGCTTTTTAGTGTTTTTTTGCCCTGATCTTAACTTTTATGAACATAATGCTTCCGCCATAGTTTCCTATGACTGAAAAGAGCTTCTGGACAGAACAGCGATCACTAGCCTTGATTAGGAGGAGGATTTCTACTTCATTGAGATGGCGGTGAAAGGACATACCGTACCGCTCATCCCGGACCAGGCCCAAATTCCCTACACTCGAAAAAGGAAGAGGCAGTGCTATAGAGGCCACCGTGTGCAATACCTGACGAGACTACGTCGGCGAGTGGATAAACTGCCTTTACCCTCCGTTCTATTGCCGAATGTGCAATCACTGGAGAATAAACTGGATGAGCTCCGTTCAAGACTCTCCTATCAACGTGATCTGAAGAACTGTAATAACGTGTGTTTCTACGAGTCGTGGCTGAACAAGGACATATAAATCTAGCTGTTTTTTTCTATACATCGGCAGGACAGAACATCAGCGTCGGGTAGACTCAAGGGGGATGGTGTGTGTCTTTGTTAACAACAGCTGGATGTCAATCTCTAATATTATGGAAGTCTCGAGGTTCTGCTCACCTGAGTTAGAATACCTCATGATAAGCTGTAGACCATACTATTTACCAAGATAGTTTTGATCTATATTTTGTGTAGCTGTCTATTTACCACCAAACTGACCAGCTGTATAGGGCCATAAGCAAACAAGAAGATGCTCACCCAGGAGTGGCGCTCCTAGTGGCAAGTGATTTTATGCAGGAAAACTGAAGCATGTCACCTGTGCAACTAGAGGAGAGAAAAAAACTCTCGATCACCTTTACGCCACACACAGAGACACATGTGTGATGCACACAAATATGTATGGTCATATTTTTTATGTACTATGACTGCCACATGAGGGGAGTGGTTCTGCAACCCGGTGACAGAGTCCTTGTACGAAACCTGAGCGAGAGAGGTGGTCCTGGAATGTTAAGGTCATACTGGGAAAGAACAATATACGTAGTGAAAGAGCAAGTGAGTGACAAACCAGTGTACAAAGTCTGTCCCGAGACCGGGGGGGAACAAGACCCGTGCCTTGCACTGGAATCTCCTGCAACCAGGTCAACGACATGCTTGCAGACTTAACGCTGCAGGCCACACAGACTCACCCACCTAAAGAGAAAAGGGAAAGCTGACCCAAAACAGTGATAGAACAGACTAAGACGAATAAAGCTCCGGAGCACATTACTGGTTGCGAATACCTGTAAGAAAAGACCAAAGAAGAGACAATGTAAGACTTACCTGTGATCCTCAGAGAAATCCAGCCCGTGTAGGACCCGCACAAGATGCTGTACCTACCTGAGTTGTTGCACCTGAAAAATACATCTGAAGACCAGAAGAGTCCGAAGAAGGAGAACAAGTAGAGGAATACTTACCTGCTGAACAAGCATGGTCAAACACAGAAGTGGGAAATGGACAAAGAATACCTGTAGAAGAGGAAAGACACATAGTGAACCCCTCACTAGTTGACACAGATTGAACAGGCTAGGATGTCCACATGTAAGAGAAGGCCTGCACAGATGCTTACTTACCAGACGCTATATCAGCCATCCTTCCAGCCACACACCGCAATCAACACTGTAGAGGTTTATGGGGTACCACCTATGACAGTCTGGGAAATTACACCTTACCACATTCCACAGCCTTACCAAACCCTTACCTACCCCACACTGTGTTTTTTTACACTGAATAAAAATAGAGTGAGAGCTACAAAATGGTATATCATACACTACAGTTGAGGAACATGGGAAAATAATTCTGCTTTGAAAGTTGATAAACTTGTAACCCCACTTTTGAGAAAATGGCCCTTGAATGTTTTAGTACATCTACTGGAGAGCTCTTCTTTGTCTACTCCTATTCAACATCATTCACACCCTCTTAAGCCTTAGCCCCACCCATCTCTTTAAGGATTCACATGAGGCTATGTGCTAATCAAAGTGAGTAAGGTAGTAGTAACGACCAAAGATTTCAAGACTAAAAGTGGTTTAAGTAGTATCTTACAATAAGGAAAAACGGCAGGTAAAAATACACTATACATCTAGTCCTTGGCCTATATCCTAATCTGACTTTGAAAGTGTCCAGATAAAACTATTGTGTCAATATTAGATGATGCTTGCCTAGACACTTGTCTAAATTGATGGGCCATGTGAAAGAAATGCTATAACCCCCACCCCCACCCCCACCCCCCCAGCTTAGTGGATGGGTCACTCTTGTCTAGACATGTACACATGTTCAGGAAATACAATAGATGGCTGTAATCAACCCCAGACACTCCTGGCTAACTTGATGGGTCATGTAATCATTCTCTACTTTTGTTTTGACATGAAGCTAGCTAGCTAAACAATCTACAATTATACCAACCCATAGCTACAGTACAACCGGAGTGTCATGGCTAGCCACCATGCATGAAATGCCGGAGTATGAATCTGCAGGTAGCTAAAGCTAACCAACTGGGTTCAGTGTTAGCTAGCTAGCTAACATTAAGCCATAATGCAATGCAAATGGATTTCTGAGATAAGAATAAAATTACTACACAGATCATAGACGTAACGTTAGCTAGCGAGCCATCAAGCTAATGTTTGCTAGCTAGCTAACAGTACCCTTAAACTGGTGATGAAAACGACTTTCTGACAAAATTTGAAGCGTATAATATCTGAAAATACATGGATGAACGCTTCACTGCAGTGTCTTTTCCATTTGGTTTGTAGCCCGTTGTTGTGTCAAGTCACCCCGGTTCACACTGACCGTGTGCAGAAAGTAGTCCATCACTACAGCCACGGTTGCAAGGATTATCTACACATACTGAGCAGCTCATGTTATAGAAAGAAGTGTGCTACATGGCAGACCAATCCGAACGCATTTCCAGCCCATCTATAATCTCAGCCAATCATAGCTAGCAGGAAGGTTCCTGTCTTTTTCCATGGCTAAACCAACTAGGCTCATAACAATTGTTTTCATATTTACAGATGGTATACAATTTTGTTATTAAGGTACATGAAAGTTCACATGTTCCAGAAGGCATTTCTCACCAAAAAATGCATTTTGACAATAAATAAATAAAAACATTTTTTTTAAATGCCTCTCCTGTGAAGTAGTGACATGCGACATACTTCTTGAAACGGGTCACATATTCCCATTTTTATGACTTGGGAAGGTAGGAAAGAATCTAAAGTGAAACACTTAAATTTGAGATGTAAATAAAGGATTAAATGTCAGGAGCAATTTCATGGCTATATGTATGGTCATCTTTTTGATGTTTTATTATTTTTACTATTTTATGTACCCATCCCTTGTATAATTTTCTAGGCCTCCCAGTTATTTGCATTGAAATGTATATGATTACTGCCACCAGGGGGAGCTGTGAGGTATTGGATGTTGCTTCTTCAATCTTGGAGAATGCCTGCTAGTGAACACTACAAACTTTTCTATGTCTCATCATTCCACCCTGTTAATTTAAGTATGTAATGCGCAAAAGTGCAATATGACTCACGGAATACTGAGATAACATGGTTTATGATAACATGATAACTAATGGTTTATATATAAGAAAAGGGAATAAGATGGTGTCCGAACTTTTTGTGCTTTTTTCAATAATGTTTTTAGCTCCTATTTGTTTTATTTTCTATGAACAAAGGCGGTTTACTTCAGGTAAAATATGTACATATCTGATGTGATGATAAAATGTGTTATGTGTTTGTATTTGTAAGAAAAGAGCATTTAACAGTTCGTTAGCTTAATGCTAACCAAATTTGACCTTCCTAACCGCTAGCTAGCTCTAGGCTATTGGGTTTCAGATAGTGTTAGCTCACGTGTTGATGGTTTAAAATGTAATGGTTGTAGCATTGTTTAGCACAGGTCTCCAGTCATTTGTAGCTTTATTAAAATTGACACTGCTAGTACAGTGAGCTCCATATAATGTAATGTATCCTCTTATGGTACAATTCTATGGTTTTACATGCCAATTAGGTTTTGCTAAATACTACTGATTGAATAGCCTCAGGTTATATGCACTATTAGTTTGACTATTAGTGAAAGGTAATAGGTGAATGTATTTCAATGTGAATGTGTAGATGTATGGAGATAACTTTCTGAACTTGATACTTTTATTTTAGATAATCAAAATGGAATTTGAAAATACTTAAAATGCAGTTGTAATGTATAATTGATTTTTGCAACATTAAAAAGATAAACAAAAGAAAACTATTTTAATAAATGTTGGAGAATGCCTAATACTGAACACTACTGACTTTTCTCTGTCTCATCATTCCACCCTGTTAAATTCAGAGCTATTATCTGCTTACTACGTCTCAGTCTGAGGCGTGTAACACATACAAAGCTCTTCCTCACCTTCCATTTGGTAAATCTGACCATAACTCTATCCTCCTGATTCATGCTTACAAGTAAAAAGTCAAACAGGAAGTACGAGTGACGAGCTCAATATGGAAGAGGTCCGATGAAGCGGATACTAAGCTACAGAACTGTTTTGCTAGCACAGACTGGAATTACGTTCCGGGATTTATCCAATGGCATTGAGGAGTTTACCACATCAGTCACCGGCTTAATTAATAAGTGCATTGACGATGTCATCGTACATATCCCAGCCAGAAGCCATGGATTACAAGCAACATCCTTACTGAGCTAAAGGCTAGAGCTGCTGCTTTCAAGGAGTGGGACACTAATCCAGACGCTTTTAAGAAGTCATCAAACAGTCAAAGAGACAATACAGGACTAAGATTGAGTCCTACTACAGCGTCTCTGATGCTTGTTGGATGTGCAAACTATTACAGATTACAAAGGGAAACCCAGCTGCGAGCTGCCCAGTGACGCAAGCCTACCAGACAAGCTAAATGCCTTATTTTCTTACTTAGAGGCAAGCAACACTGAACCATGCATGAGAGCACCAGCTGTTCCAGACAACTGTGTGATCATGCTCCCTGTAGCCGATTTGAGTAAGACCTTTAAACAGGTTAACATTCACAAGGCCAGTCGGCTAACCAGGACGGGTCCCCAGAGCATGCACTGACCAACTAGCAAGTGTCTTCACTGATATTTTCAACCTCTCACTGACCCAATCTGTAATACCTACTGTACATCTTTCAAGCAGACTAACATAGTCTGTGCCCAGAAACGCTAAGGTAACCTTTCTAAGTGACTATTGCTCCGTAGCACTCACATCTTTACCCCTACCTAAATGTACAAATTACCTCAATTACCTCGATTAACCTATACCCCTGCACATTGACTCGGTACCGGTACCCCCTGTATATTAGACTCGTTATTTTATTGTGTTACTTTTTAAAACTTCTGTTTATTTAGTAAATATTTTCTTAACTCTATTTTCTTAAAACTGCATTGTTAGTTAAAGGCTTGTAAGTAAGCATTTCACAGTAAGGTCTAAAAATTGATTTGATTTGTAGCCATGAAATGCCTTGAAAGGCTGGTCATGGCTCATATCAGCACCATCATCACAGACACCCCGGACCCACCCCAATTTGCATACCTCCCCAACAGATCGACAGATGATGCAATCTCTATTGCACTCCACACTGCCCTATCCCACCTGGGCAAAAGGAACTCCTACGTGAGAATTCTGTTCAATGCCCAGCATTCAACACTGTAGTTCCCTCCAAGCTCATCACTATGCTAAGGACCCTGGGACTGAACACCCCCTCTCCAACTGGATCCTGGACTTCCTTAAGTGGTGACGGTAGACAACAACACATCCACCACGCTGACCCTCAACACGAGGGCCCCTCAGGGGTGCGTGCTTAGTCTTCTCCTGTATTCCCTGTTCACCCACGACTGCCTGGCCATGCAAGACCCCAACACCATCATTATGTTTGCTGACGACATGTGGTTGGGTTGATCACAGACGATGATGAGACAGCCTATAGGGAGGATGTCAGAGACCTAGCAGTGTGGTGTCAGGAAAACAACCTCTCCCTCAACATCAGCAAGACAATGGAGCTGATAATGGACAACAGGAAACGGAGGGCCGAGCACACCCCCATTCACATCGACGGGCTGTAGCGGAGAAGGTAGAACGTTCCTTGGTGTCCACATTACTAAGTATCTATCATCGTCCAAACACAGCAACACAGTTTTAAAGAGGGCACGACAATGCCTCTTCCCCCCTAGGAGGCGGAAAAGATTTGGCATGGGCCCTCATCCTCAAAATGTTATACAGCTGCATCATTGAGAGCATCTTGACTGGCTGCATTGCCACTAGGTATGGCAACTGCTTGGCATCAGACCGCAAGGCGCTATAGAGGGTAAAGCGTACGGCCCAGTACATCACTGGGCCGAGCTCCCTGCCATCCAGGACCTCTATACCAGGCTGTGTCAGAGGAAGGCCCTAAAAATGTTCCAATAATCTAGACTCTAGCCACCCAAGTCACTGTTCTCTGCTACGGCACAGCAAGCGGTACCGAAGAATCAAGTCTGGGACCAAAAGGCTCCTGAACAGCTTCTACCCGCAAGCCATAAGACTGCTGAACAGTTAATCAAATGGCTACCCAGACTATTATCATTGACACTCTTTTCATTGTTGCACTGACTTTCTAGCACTGGGTCTATGCACACTCACTGGACTCTACCCACACACACTCACATATACTACACTGACACTCCAACACACACACACACACACACACACACACACACACACGCTCACAAACAAAAACACAGACATGCATATTGATGCCACACACACACACGCTGCTGCTACTCTGTTAATTATCTATCTTGATTGCCTAGTGACTTTTACCCCTACTTACATGTACCTATACTGAACACAAATATAAACGCAACATGCAACAATTTCAAAGATTTTACTGAGTTACAGTTATAAGGAAATCAGTCAATTGAAATTAATTAAATAAGCCCTATTCTATGGACTTCACATGACAGGTAATACAGATATGCATCTGTTGGTCACATAAAGTTGAAGTCGGAAGTTTACATACACTTAGCTTGGAGTCATTAAAACTCGTTTTTCAACCACTCCACAAATTTCTTGTTAACAAACTATAGTTTTGGCAAGTTGGTTAGGACATCTACTTTGTGCATGACACAAGTAATTTTTCCAACAATTGTTTACAGATAGATTATTTCACTTATAATCCAATGTATCACAATTCCAGTGGGTCAGAAGTTTACATACACTAAGTTGACTGTGCCTTTCAACAGCTTGGAAAATAGGTTTAGAAGCTTCTGATGGTCTAATTGACATCATTTGAGTCAATTGGAGGTGTACTTGTGGATGTACTTCAAGGCCAACCTTCAAACGCAGTGCCTCTTTGCTTGACATCATGGGAAAATCAAAAGAAATCAGCCAAGACCTCAGAAGAAAAATTGTAGACCTCCACAAGTCTGGTTCATCCTTGGGAGCAAATTCCAAACGCCTGAAGGTACCACATTAATCTGTACAAACAATAGTACGCAAGTATAAACATCAATGGACCACGCAGCCGTCATACTGCTCAGGAAGAAGACACGTTCTGTCTCCTAGAGATGAACGTACTTTGGTGCGAAAAGTGCAAATCAATCCCAGAACAACAGCAAAGGACCTTGTGAAGATGCTGGAGGAAACAGGTACAAAAGTATCTATATCCACATTAAAAGGAGTCCTATGTCGACATAAGCTAAAAGGCCGCTCAGCAAGGAAGAAACCACTGCTCCAAAACCGCTATAAACAAGCCAGACTACGGTTTGAAACTGCACATGGGGACAAAGATCATACTTTTAGGAGAAATGTCAGTTGTCTGATGAAACAAAAATAGAACTGTTTGGCCATAATGACCATCGTTATGTTTGGAGGAAAAAGGGGGGGCTTGCAAGCCGAAGAACACAATCCCAACCGTGAAGCACGGGGGTGGCAGCCTCATGTTGTGGGGGTGCTTTTCTGCAGGATGGCCTGGTGCACTTCACAAAATAGATGGCATCATGAGGATGGAAAATTATGTGGATATACTAAAGCAACATCTCAAGACATCAGTCAGGAAGTTAAAGCTTGATCGCAAATGGGTCTTCCAAATGGACAATGACCCCAAGCATACTTCCAAAGTTGTGGCAAAATGGCTTAAGGACAACAAAGTCAAGGTATTGGAGTGGCCATCACAAAACCCTGACCTCAATCCTATAGAAATGTTGTGGGCAGATCTGAAAAAGCGTGTGTGAGCAAGGAGGCTTACAAACCTGACTCAGTTACACCAGCTCTGTCAGGAGGAATGGGCCAAAATCCACCCAAGTTATTGTGGGAAGCTTGTGGAAGGCTATCCGAAACGTTTGACCCAAGTTAAACAATTTAAAGGCAATGCTACCAAATACTAATTGAGTGTATGTACACTTCTAACCCACTGGGAATGTGATGAAAGAAATAAAAGCTGAAATAAATCACTCTACTATTATTCTGACATTTCACATTCTTGAATTAAAGTGGTGATCCTAACTGACCTATGACAGGGAATTTTTACTAGGATTAAATGTCAGCAATTGTGAAAAACTGAGCTTAAATGTATTTGGCTAAGGTGTATGTAAACATCTGACTTCAACTGTACCTTAAAAAAAAGGTAGGGGCGTGGATCAGAAAAACAGTCAGTGTCTGGTGTGACCACCATTTTCCTCATGCAGCGTGACACATCTCCTTTTTATAGAGTTGATCAGACTGTTGATTGTGGCCTGTGGAACGTTGTCCCACTCCTCATCAATGGCTGTGTGAAGTTGCTGGATATTGGTGGGAACTGGAACACGTTGTCGTAAACGTTGATCCAGAGCATCCCAAACGTGCTCAATGGGTGACATAGAATTGTGTACAGATCCTTGTGACATAGGGCCGTGCATTATCATGCTGAAACATGAGATGAAGGTGAATGGCACAACAATGGACTTCAGGATTTCGTCCGGGCCACTGCCCGAGCGTCTCAGCTCTTAGAGATGTCCACTGATAAAAAGGGAAGGAAAACTCCACCATCAAAAGGTGCTGTTAAATGGCAGGACATGAGAATATGACTCTTCCTTGACTTTCATTGTCACAGCCATCCATACAGGTCAGGCCTTTGAAGGTAACCTCTAAATTGTTCATTGTGAGGAAAAACAGGCAGTCTGTACCTAGAACCTGACTGATGCCCCTATGCCTTTGTCCCGCAGTGACTCACTAAAGAACCAGGCTTTTAATATTGACTCCTCTTTCAAGCAACACCTCTCTGATTGAGTGACTGGGAGTAGCCATTCTAGCTTAAAGCTGGAATCCTTAATGGTGAAATAGCCTGTTTGTGATACTACAACAAGAAAAGAGTTACTGCAAACAACTAACACAGTTTTTTGCCCTCTGACATCATTGCACACGTGATGGAAGAGTATAATATGTACTGCACATTTTTTTTACCATGCTGCTTGTGACACTCCTCAGCTCAGCAACCAAAACTGTCACGCCCTGATCTGTTTCACCTGTCCTTGACTCCACCCCCCCTTCAGGTGTCGCCCTTCTTCCCAATTAGCCCCTGTGTATTTATACCCGTGTTCTGTCTGTTTGTTGCCAGTTCGTCTTGTTCGTTCAAGCGAACCAGCATTTTTCCTGTCAGCGCCTATCGTTTCTCAGCCTCTTTCCTCGTCCTCCTGGTTTTTGACCTTTGCATGTCCTGACCCTGTACCCGCCCACCTGACCTCTCTGCCTGACCCTGAGCCTGCCTGCCGTCCTGTACCTTTGCTCCACCTCTGAACTCTGCCTGTCCCTGACCCTGTTTCCCCCTGCTGTCCTGTACCTTTGCCTTACCTTGGATCTTCGACCCCTGCCTGCCTTGACCTGTCTTTGCCGGCCCCTGTTACTACAATCAAATCAAATTTATTTATATAGCCCTTCTTACATCAGCTGATATCTCAAAGTGCTGTACAGAAACCCAGCCTAAAACCCCAAACAGCAAGCAATGCAGGTGTAAAAGCACGGTGGCTAGGAAAAACTCCCTAGAAAGGCAAAAACCTAGGAAGAAACCTAGAGAGGAAACAGGCTATGAGGGGTGGCCAGTCCTCTTCTGGCTGTGCCGGGTGGAGATTATAACAGAACATGGCCAAGATGTTCAAATGTTCATAAATGACCAGCATGGTCAAATAATAATCACAGTAGTTGTCGAGGGCGCAACAAGTCAGCACCTCAAGAGTAAATGTCAGTTGGCTTTTCATAGCCGATCATTGAGAGTATCTCTGTCTCTAGAGAGTTGAAAACAGCAGGTCTGGGACAGGTAGCACGTCCGGTAAACAGGTCAGGGTTCCATAGCCGCAGGCAGAAGAGTTGAAACTGGAGCAACAGCACGACCAGGTGGACTGGGGACAGCAAGGAGTCATCATGCCAAGTAGTCCTGAGGCATGGTCCTAGGGTTCAGGTCCTCCGAGAGAGAGAAAGAAAGAGAGAACGAGAGAATTAGAGAGAGCATACTTAAATTCACACAGGACACCAGATAAGACAGGAGAAATACTCCAGATATAACAGACTGACCCTAGCCCCCCGACACATAAACTACTGCAGCATAAATACTGGAGGCTGAGACAGGAGGAGTCAGGAGACACTGTGGCCCCATCCGATGATACCCCCGGACAGGGCCAAACAGGCAGGATATAACCCCACCCACTTTGCCAAAGCATAGCCCCCACACCACTAGAGGGATATCTTCAAACACCAACTTACCATCCTGAGACAAGGCTGAGTATAGCCCACAAAGATCTCCGCCACGGCACAGCCCAAGGGGGGGACGCCAACCCAGACAGGAAGACCACGTCACTGACTCAACCCACTCAAGTGACACACCCCTCCTAGGGACGGCATGGAAGAACACCAGTAAGCCAGTGACTCAGCCCCTGTAATAGGGTTTGAGGCAGCGAATCCCATTGGAGAGAGTGGAACCGGCATGGCAGAGACAGCAAGGGCGGTTCGTTGCTAGAGAGCCTTTCCGTTCACCTTCACACTCCTGGGCCAGACTACACTCAATCATAGGACCTACTGAAGAGATGAGTCTTCAGTAAAGACTTAAAGGTTGAGACCGGAGTCTGCGTCTCTCACATGGGTAGGCAGACCATTCCATAAAAATGGAGCTCTATAGGAGAAAGCCCTGCCTCCAGCTGTTTGCTTTGAAATTCTAGGGACAATTAGGAGTCCTGCGTCTTGTGACCGTAGCGTACGTGTAGGTATGTACGGCAGGACCAAATTGGAAAGATAGGTAGGAGCAAGCCCATGTAATGCTTTGTAGGTTAGCAGTAAAACCTTGAAATCAGCCCTTGCCTTAACAGGAAGCCAGTGTAGGGAGGCTAGCACTGGAGTAATATGATCACATTTTCTGGTTCTAGTCAGGATTCTAGCAGCAGTATTTAGCACTAACTGAAATTTATTTAGTGCTTTATCCAGGTAGCCGGAAAGTAGAGCATTGCAGTAGTCTAACCTAGAAGTAACAAAAGCATGGATTCATTTTTCTGCATCATTTTTGGACAGAAAGTTTCTGATTTTTGCAATGTTACGTAGATGGAAAAAAGCTGTCCTTGAAACAGTCTTGATATGTTCTTCAAAAGAGAGATCAGGGTCCAGAGTAACGCCGAGGTCCTTCACAATTTTTTTTGAGACGACTCTACAGCCATCAAGATGAATTGTCAGATTCAACAGAAGATCTCTTTGTTTCTTGGGACCTAGAACAAGCATCTCTGTTTTGTCCGAGTTTAAAAGTAGAAAGTTTGCAGCCATCCACTTCCTTATGTCTGAAACACAGGGTTCTAGCGAGGGCAATTTTGGGGTTTCACCATGTTTCATTGAAATGTACAGCTGTGTGTCATCCGCATAGCAGTGAAATTTAACATTTTGTTTTCGAATGACATCCCCAAGAGGTAAAATATAGTGAAAACAATAGTGGTCCTAAAACGGAGCCTTGAGGAACACCGAAATGTACAGTTGATTTGTCAGAGGACAAACCATTCACACAGACAAACTGATATCTTTCTGACAGATAAGATCTAAACCAGGCCAGAACTTGTCCGTGTAGAGCAATTTGGGTTTCCAATCTCTCCAAAAGAATGTGGTGATCGATGGTATCAAAAGCAGCACTAAGATCTAGGAGCACGGGGACAGATGAAGAGCCTCGGTCTGATGCCATTAAAAGGTTATTTACCACCTTCACAAGTGCAGTCTCAGTGCTATGATGGGGTCTAAAACCAGACTGAAGCGTTTCGTATACATTGTTTGTCTTCAGGAAGGCAGTGAGTTGCTGCGCAACAGCTTTTTCTAACATTTTTGAGAGGAATGGAAGATTCTATATAGACCGATAGTTTTTTATATTTTCTGGGTCAAGATTTGGCATTTTCAAGAGAGGCTTTATTACTGCCACTTTTAGTGAGCTTGGTACACATCTGGTTGATAGAGAGGCGTTTATTATGTTCAACATAGGAGGGCCAAGCACAGGAAGCAGCTCTTTCAGTAGTTTAGTTGGAATAGGGTCCAGTTTTCAGCTTGAAGGTTTAGAGGCCATGATTATTTTCATCATTGTGTCAAGAGATATAGTACTAAAACATTTTAGTGTCTCCCTTGATCCTAGGTCCTGGCAGAGTTGTGCAGGCTCAGGACAATGGAGCTTTGGAGGAATACACAGATTTAAAGAGGAGTCCGTAATTTGTTTTCTAATGATCATGATCTTTTCCTCAAAGAAGTTCATGAATTTATTACTGCTGAAGTGAAAGCCATCCTCTTTTGGGGAATGCTGCTTTTTAGTTAGCTTTGCGACAGTATCAAAAATACATTTCGGATTGTTCTTATTTTCCTCAATTAAGTTGGAAAAATAGGATGATCAAGCAGCAGTGAGGGCTCTTCGATACTGCACGGTACTGTCTTTCCAAGCTAGTCGGAAGACTTCCAGTTTGGTGTAACGCCATTTCCGTTCCAATTTTCTGGAAGCTTGCTTCAGAGCTCGTGTATTTTCTGTATACCAGGGAGCTAGTTTCATATGACAAATGTTTTTAGGGGTGCAACTGCATCTAGGGTATTGCGCAAGGTTAAATTGAGTTCCTCAGTTAGGTGGTTAACTGATTTTTGTCCTCTGACGTCCTTGGGTAGGCAGAAGGAGTCTGGAAGGGCATCAAGGAATCTTTGGGTTGTCTGAGAATTTATAGCACGACTTTTGTTGCTCCTTGGTTGGGGTCTGAGCAGATTGTTTGTTGTGATTGCAAACGTAATAAAATGGTGGTCCGATAATCCAGGATTATGAGGAAAAACATTAAGATCCACAACATTTATTCCATGGGACAAAACTAGGTCCAGAGTATGACTGTGGCAGTGAGTAGGTCCAGAGACATGTTGGACAAAACCCACTGAGTCGATGTTGGCTCCGAAAGCCTTTTGGAGTGGGTCTGTGGACTTTTCCATGTGAATGTTAAAGTCACCAACAATTTGAATATTATCTGCTATGACTACAATGTCCGATAGGAATTCAGGGAACTCAGTGAGGAACGCTGTATATGGCCCAGGAGGCCTGTAAACAGTAGCAATAAAAGTGATTGAGTAGGCTGCATAGATGTCATGACTAGAAGCTCAAAAGACGAAAACGTCGGGTTTTTTTTGTAAATTGAAATTTGCTATCGTAAATGTTAGCAACACCTCTGCCTTTGCGGGATGCACGGGGGATATGGTCACTAGTGTAACCAGGAGGTGAGGCCTCATTTAACACAGTAAATTCATCAGGCTTAAGCCATGTTTCAGTCAGGCCAATCACATCAAGATTATGATCAGTGATTAGTTCATTGACTATAACTGCCTTTGAAGTGAGGGATCTAACATTAAGTAGCCCTTTTTTGAGATGTGAGGTATCACGATCTCTTTCAATAATGGCAGGAATGGAGGAGGTCTTTATTCTAGTGAGATTGCTAAGGCGAACACCGCCATGTTTAGTTTTGCCCAACCTAGGTCGAAGAACAGACACGGTCTCAATGGGGATAGCTGAGCTGACTACACTGACTGTGCTAGTGGCAGACTCCACTAAGCTGGCAGGCTGGCTAAAATCAAATCAAATTTATTTATATAGCCCTTCGTACATCAGCTGAAATCTCAAAGTGCTGTACAGAAACCCAGCCTAAAACCCCAAACAGCAAGCAATGCATGTGAAAGAAGCACGGTGGCTGGGAAAAACTCCCTAGGAAAAACTCCTGAGAAAGGCCAAAAACCTAGGAAGAAACCTAGAGAGGAACCAGGCTATGAGGGGTGGCCAGTCCTCTTCTGGCTGTGCCGGGTGGATATTATAACAGAACATGGTCAAGATGTTAAAATGTTCGTAAATGACCAGCATGGTCAAATAATAATAATCATAGTAATTGTCGAGGGTGCAACAAGCACGTCCGGTGAACAGGTCAGGGTTCCGTAGCCGCAGGCAGAACAGTTGAAACTGGAGCAGCAGCATGGCCAGGTGGACTGGGGACAGCAAGGGGTCATCATGCCAGGTAGTCCTGAGGCATGGTCCTAGGGCTCAGGTCCTCCGAGAGAAAGAAAGAGAGAAAGAGAGAATTAGAGAGAGCATATTTACATTCACACAGGACACCGGATAAGACAAGAGAATACTCCAGACGTAACAGACTGACCCTAGCCCCCCGACACAAACTACTGCAGCATAAATACTGGAGGCTGAGACAGGAGGGATCAGAAGACACTGTGGCCCCATCCGATGATACCCCCGGACAGGGCCAAACAGGCAGGATATAACCCCACCCACTTTGCCAAAGCACAGCCCCCACACCACTAGAGGGATATCTACAACCACCAACTTACCGTCCGAAGACAAGGCCGAGTATAGCCCACAAAGATCTCCGCCACGGCACAACCCAAGGGGGGGGCGCCAACCCAGACAGGAAGACCACGTCAGTGGCTCAACCTACTCAAGTGACGCACCCCTCCCATGGATGGCATGGAAGAACACCAGTAAGTCAGTGACTCAGCCCCTTTAAAAGGGTTAGAGGCAGAGAATCCCAGTGGGAAGAGGGGAACCGACAAGGCAGAGACAGCAAGGGCGGTTCGTTGCTCCAGCCTTTCCGTTCACCTTCACACTCCTGGGCCAGACTATACTTGATCATAGGACCTACTGAAGAGATAAGTCTTCAGTAAAGACTTAAAGGTTGAGACTGAGTCTGCGTCTCTCACATGGGTAGGCAGACCATTCCATAAAAATGGAGCTCTATAGGAGAAAGCCCTACCTCCAGCCGTTTGCTTAGAAATTCTAGGGACAATTAGGAGGCCTGCGTCTTGTGACCGTAGCGTACGTGTAGGTATGTACGGCAGGACCAAATCGGAAAGATAGGTAGGAGCAAGCCCATGTAATGCTTTGTAGGTTAGCAGTAAAACCTTGAAATCAGCCCTTGCCTTAACAGGAAGCCAGTGTAGGGAGGCTAGCACTGGAGTAATATGATCACATTTTTTGGTTCTAGTCAGGATTCTAGCAGCCGTATTTAGCACTAACTGAAGTTTGTTTAGTGCTTTATCCGGGTAGCCGGAAAGTAGAGCATTGCAGTAGTCGAGCCTAGAAGTAACAAAAGCATGGATTAATTTTTCTGCGTCATTTTTGGATAGAAAGTTTCTGATTTTTGCAATGTTACGTAGATGGAAAAAAGCTGTCCTTGAAGCAGTCTTGATATGTTCTTCAAAAGAGAGATCAGGGTCCAGAGTAACGCCGAGGTCCTTCACAGTTTTATTTGAGACGACTGTACAACCATCCAGATTAATTGTCAGATTCAGCAGAAGATCTCTTTGTTTCTTGGGACCTAGGACAAGCATCTCTGTTTTGTCCGAGTTTAAAAGTAGAAAATTTGCAGCCATCCACTTCCTTATGTCTGAAACACAGGCTTCTAGCGAGGGCAATTTTGGGGCTTCACCATGTTTCATTGAAATGTACAGCTGTGTGTCGTCCGCATAGCAGTGAAATTTAACATTATGTTTTCGAATGACATCCCCAAGAGGTAAAATATATAGTGAAAACAATAGTGGTCCTAGAACGGAACCTTGAGGAACACCGAAATTTACAATTGATTTGTCAGAGGACGAACCATTCAGAGACAAACTGATATCTTTCCGACAGATAAGATCTAAACCAGGCCAGAACTTGTCCATGTAGACCAATTTGGGTTTCCAGTCTCTCCAAAAGAATGTGGTGATCGATGGTATCAAAAGCGGCACTAAGATCTAGGAGCATGAGGACAGATGCAGAGCCTCGGTCTGACGTCATTAAAAGGTCATTTACCACCTTCACACGTGCAGTCTCAGTGCTATGATGGGGTCTAAAACCAGACTGAAGCGTTTCGTATACATTGTTTGTCTTCAGGAAGGCAGTGAGTTGCTGCGCAACAACTTTTTCTAAAATTTTTGAGAGGAATGGAAGATTCGATATAGGCCGATAGTTTTTTATAATTTCTGGGTCAAGATTCGGCTTTTTCAAGAGAGGCTTTATTACTGCCACTTTTAGTGAGCTTGGTACACATCCGGTGGATAGAGAGCCGTTTATTATGTTCAACATAGGAGGGCCAAGCACAGGAAGCAGCTCTTTCAGTAGTTTAGTTGGAATAGGGTCCAGTATGCTGCTTGAGGGTTTGGAGGCCATGATTATTTTCATCATTATGTCAAGAGATATAATACTAAAACACTTTAATATCTCCCTTGATCCTAGGTCCTGGCAGAGTTGTGCAGACTCAGGACAATGGAGCCCTGGAGGAATACCCAGATTTAAAGAGGAGTCCGTAATTTGCTTTCTAATGATCATGATCTTTTCCTCAAAGAAGTTCATAAATGTATTACTGCTGAAGTGAAAGCCATCCTCCATTTGCGAATGCTGCTTTTTAGTTAGCTTTGCGACAGTGTCAAAAAGAAATTTTGGATTGTTCTTATTTTCCTCAATTAAGTTGGAAAAATAGGATGATCGTGCAGCAGTGAGGGCTCTTCGATACTGCACGGTACTGTCTTTCCAAGCTAGTCGGAAGACTTCCAGTTTAGTGTGGCGCCATTTCCGTTCCAATTTTCTGGAAGCTTGCTTCAGAGCTCGTGTATTTTCTGTATACCAGGGAGCTAGTTTCTTATGACAGATGTTTTTAATTTTTAGGGGTGCAACTGCATCTAGGGTATTGCGCAAGGTTAAATTGAGTTCCTCGGTTAGGTGGTTAACTGATTCTTGTCCTCTGACGTCCTTGGGTAGGCAGAGGGAGTCTGGAAGGGCATCAAGGAATCTTTGGGTTGTCTGAGAATTTATAGCATGACTTTTAATCTTCCTTGGTTGGGGTCTGAGCAGATTATTTGTTGCAATTGTAAACGCAATAAAATGGTGCTGCCTGGCCTGCTGCCTGGCCTGCACCCTATTTCATTGTGGAGCTAGGGGAGTTAGAGCCCTGTCTATGTTCGTAGATAAGATGAGAGCACCCCTCCAGCTAGGATGGAGTCCGTCACCCCTCAACAGGCCAGGCTTGGTCCTGTTTGTGGTGAGTCCCAGAAAGAGGGCCAATTATCTACAAATTCTATATTTTGGGAGGGGCAGAAAACAGTTCTCAACCAGCGAATGAGTTGTGAGACTCTGCTGTAGAGCCCATCACTCCCCCTAACTGGGAGGGGGCCAGAGACAATTACTCGATGCCGACACATCTTTCTAGCTGATTTACACGCTGAAGCTGTTGCGCTTGGTGACCTCTGACTGTTTCATCCTAACATCGTTGGTGCCGACGTGGATAACAATATCTCTATACTCTCTACACTCGCCAGTTTTAGCTTTAGCCAGCACCATCTTCAGATTAGCCTTAACGTCAGTAGCCCTGCCCCCTGGTAAACAGTGTATGATCGCTGGATGATTCATTTTAAGTCTAATACTGCGGGTAATGGAGTCGCCAATGACTAGGGTTTTCAATTTGTCAGAGCTAATGGTGAGAAGCTTCGGCGTCTCAGACCCCGTAACGGGAGGAGCAGAGACCAGAGAAGGCTCGGCCTCTGACTCCGACTCGCTGCTTAATGGGGAGAACTGGTTGAAAGTTTCTGTCGGCTGAATGAGCGACACCGGTTGAGCATTCCTACAGCATTTCCCTCCAGAAGCCATGAGAAAGTTGTCCGGCTGCGGGGACCGTGCGAGGGGATTTATACTAACGTTACTATCTGTACTTACTGGTGGCACAGACGCAGCTTCATCCTTTCCTACACTGAAATTACCCTTGCCTAACGATTGCGTCTGAAGCTGGGCTTGCAGCACAGCTATCCTCGCCGTAAGGCGATCGTTCTCCTGTATATTATGAGTACAACGACTGCAATTAGAAGGCATCATGTTAATGTTACTACTTAGCTTCAAGCTTCTGTTGGAGGTCCTGATGAACCATGTCCAGATAAAACGTCCGGAGTGAAAAAGTTGAATGAAAAAAGTTGAGTGAGGGCAAAACTAAAAATATAAACGGTAATTAAAAAGTAAAAACCGTAAAGTTGTCAGGTGGCAAAGTAAGGTTGGCAACAAAATGCACAGCAGCACGTAAACAGCAACAATAAACATTGTTACTTTGACAGTCTGCATCTGGGTCTTACCTTGATTCCTGATAAAAAAACAATAACAGTGGTGGGGTGGCCAGTATAACCTGGTCTCTGAGCATTTTGTATAATTCTGTATGTAAATCTGAGATACTCCATTTAGGAGACTTATTTCCCTCACCAACTTTAAACATCAGCTATCTGAGCAGCTAACCGATCGCTGCAGCTGTACATAGTCCATCTGTAAATAGCCCACCCAATCTACCTACCACATCCCCACACTGTTTTTATTTACTTTTCTGCTCTTTTGCACACCAGTATCTCTTCTTGCACATCATCATCTGCTCATTTATCACTCCAGTGTTAATCTGCTAAATTGTCATTCTTCGCTACTATGGCTTATTTATTGCCTATCTCCTTATGCCTTTTGCACACACTGTATATAGACTTTCCTTTTTTTCTACTGTGTCATTGGCTTGTTTATTGTTTATTCCATGTTATTCCATGTGTAACTCTGTGTTGTTGTCGTCTGTGTCACACTGCTTTGCTTTATCTTGGCCAGGTCGCAGTTGTAAATGAGAACTTGTTCTCAAGTAGCCTACCTGGTTAAATAAAGGTAACATTTTTTAAAATAAAAGAATGATATGTTAAGTTTCGTATGGTATGTATTAATTTCTGGATGTCCATCACCCATTTTGTATGGAAATAACGTTGCCGTGATGAGATTTGACCTTTGGGTTGCTAGACGTTCACGTTATACACCAACCCATCCACCCTACTTTTGTTTTTGCCCTAAGTAAGGGAAAGGAAAGGAAAGGGGGATACCTAGTAACCATCTGTCTTACGTAACCATACCAGATGTAACATATCATACTAATTTGAGTGTCCCAGATTTATGTTCACTATGTTACGTCTAGTCTATGATACCAGGCTGAGTATTTAAGCATTATCAAAGGGACATGATGTCCAATGCGAACTTCTATTTCCTGCAAGGGCTCCAGAGCAAACAGAGTGGATATATTTGATTTTCATGTGAAAATCAATGGGCCCAGACAGATTGCTGTTTGTTTCCTCGGTATTTACTCTCAGACTCCATGACAAATGCCCCTCCTTCCCTCCTGTGTTGATGCACAGGTAAGCAAAAATACATCCTTTCCACCCAACTGGATGACAGATGCGCGTGCCTCCGCCCTCTCTCCTATCTCTCAGCTACTTCTCTGGTGCTGACCTGTTACTGCAAATAGCCTTGAGCTAATTTGAAAAACACATGGAAAAGCGTCACATCTGCAAAGTAGGAACATACGGTATAAGCTAAATGCACATTGCACATCATATACAGGGCCTTCGGAAAGTATTCTGACCCATTGACTTTTTCTACATTTTGTTACGTTACAGCCTTATTCTAAAATGTATTAAATATTTTTTTTTTCTCAGCAATCTACACACATGTCACGATCGTCTAAAGGAGTAGACCAAGGCGCAGCATGCTTAGAGTTCCACATGTTTAATAAATATGAAAACTCACCAAAACAATAACGATGAAGACGAAGCGTGACGTTCTGTGCTGCTCACAGGCAGCTACACAAACACAAGATCCCACAAAGCACAGGTGGGAAAAGGCTGCCTAAGTATGATTCCTAATCAGAGACAACGATAGACAGCTGCCTCTGATTAGGAACCCTACTCGGCCCAAAACAAAGAAATACAAAAACATAGAAAAAGGAACATAGAACGCCCACCCATGTAACACCCTGGCCTAACCAAAATAAAGAACAAAAAACCCCTCTCTATGGCCAGGGCGTTACAACACAATACCCCATAATGACTAAACCTGGCACTATACCTATGGTGAAGCATGATGGTGGCAGCATCATGTTGTGGGGATATTGTTCAGCAGCAGGGACTGGGAGACTAGTCTGAATTGAGGCAAAGATGAATGGAGCAAAGTACAGAGAGATCCTTGATGAAAACCTGCTCCAGAGCACTCAGGACCTCAGACTCGAGTAAAGGTTCCCCTTCCAACAGGTCAATGACCCTAAGCACACAGCCAAGACAATGCAGGAGTGTCTCTGGGACAAGTCTCTGAATGTCCTTGAGTGGACCAGCCAGAGCCCGGACTTGAACCCGATCAAACAACTCTGGAGAGACCTGAAAATAGCTATGCAGCAACACTCCTCATCCAACCTGACAGTTTGAGAGGATCTGCAGAAAAGAATGGGAGAAACTCCCCAAATACAGGTGTGCCAAGCTTGTACAGTCATACCCAAGAAGACTCACTGCTGTAATTGCTGCCAAAGGTGCTTCAACAAAGTACTGAGTAAAGGGTCTGAATACTTATTTAAATGTGTCATTATGGGGCATCGTGGGTATCGTGTGTAGATTGATGAGGACTATATTTGAGGATTTTATTTAAAAAAATAATTTTAGAATAAGGCTGCAACATAAGGCTGCAACATAACAATATGTGGAAAACGTCAAGGGGTCTGAATACTTTCCGAAGGCACTGTAACTACATCACATTGTTGCACATTGCATCTGCAAAGTGTTTTGAATAGAAAATGTCAGGGGTTTATTCATAGTCATTGATAATTCATAGAGAACAACAGAAGGCAATCTGTGCTGTCCAGCTCTGAGCCAGCACCAGGCATACAGTGATGAATAAAGCGATGGGTACTTATTCTAGCAGTACCCAAGGTGTATTGATCTATCTCATGCCTTCAAAAGGTTATCTTGACCCAGCTCTTGTAAGAGCATGGGCTGCTGAAGGGCACTGTGTGCTGTAGATAAAACAGTTTAACAGTCTTATTCCATCCTGAATTACGGAGTCGCCATTCTGACTCATAGAGACATGCTAATAGGCACACTGGCTAATAGGCACACTGTGTCTGTGATTCTACCAGCACACCACTAGCTTAGTATTAGCATCAGAGTTAGCTGAGTCTCTGGGCTTATTATGAGTTTATTATGAACCGAAACCTCCAGTGGATCAGGCTTTTCCTCATCCTGCTGCTTTTGGGAATATATTCAGTCCATGGCTCTTTGTACTGAGCACAGGCACAAATATGTGTTGCTTTATTTCTTCTGTGCTTCGAGTTTTTGCGGCCTCAAAGTGGGAGTGGGTGAGAAGGGCACCAGGGAGGTGAGGGGGAGAGTGGAGAGGGGCAAGTGCTGACATTCCAGACAGAGCAGAGGGCATGAGCTGTGGGTGGAGTGGTGGTGCAGGGGCATATCAGAGCAAAGAGCAGCATCTGTGCACTCCTGATTCCATGGCCCTGAGCTCATCACCTTTGAGCCAGCCGCTACCTCCCTCTCCTCCCACTCTCCTTCTCTCCATCTCAGGCGTTAACATCTTGCTGGGCCTCATGAGAGACCGCTCCACTAGTACTGTCCCACTCGTGGCAGGAGACTCAGAGAGAAGGGCACAGTTTCACAGTTGAGCATGTTTTCTGGGAAACTAACGCAATATGATAGTAGAAGATGAATCACACTGCTAATGTCTCTTCCCATCAAAGGATCACTTACCCAGCAATTAGCCTTCATGTGACCTGACCTGCAGGATATGTCCTGGCCACACACTGACTGACAGAATGTGTGTCAATGTTGGTAGAGAGAACAGGGCGTGTGCCACAGTTGAGTAAGTCACTCCTCTGTTTACCTCAAAGTTACTGGATTTACTGAACCCTGAAAGGTGCCAACAAAGACATTTCCCAAGCATCACCTGCAGCAGGAGATTAAGAAATAAGATTACCATTGTTGCTACCTCTATTATTCCAAACAGCTCACAATGGGCTATAATACTAAATACGGAGACATGTTAAGATTACACATTTCGAAGCAAGTACAGACACAAGACCAAGAGAATTCTCTGAGAATTCGATTATAATCACAGCCGCATATATTCCCCCCCAAGGAGACACATCGATGGCCCTGAACGAACTTCATTTGACTCTATGTAAACTGGAAACCACATATCCTGAGCCTACATTCATTGTAGCTGGGGATTTTAACAATGCTAATCTGAAAACAAGACTCCCCAAATTCTATCAGCATATCGATTGTGCAACCAGGACTGGTAAAACCCTGGATCATTGTTATTCTAACTTCCGCGACGCATATAAGGCCCTCCCCCCGCCCTCCTTTCGGAAAAGCTGACCATGACTGCATTTTGTTGCTCCCAGCCTATAGACAGAAACTAAAACAGGAAGCTCCCGTGCTCAGGTCTGTTCAACGCTGGTCCGACCAATCTGATTCCACGCTTCAAGATTGCTTCAATCACGTGGACTGGGACATGTTCCGCATTGCGTCAAACAACAACATTGATGAATATGCTGATTCGGTGAGCGAGTTTATTAGCAAGTGCATCGGCGATGTCGTACCCACAGCAACTATTAAAACATTCCCAAACCAGAAACCGTGGATTGATGGCAGCATTCGCGTGAAACTGAAAGCACAAACCACTGCTTTTAATCAGGGCAAGGTGACCGGAAACATGACCGAATACAAACAGTGTAGCTAATCCCTCCGCAAGGCAATCAAACAAGCTAAGTGTCAGTAAAGAGAGAAAGTAGAGTCGCAATTCAATGGCTCAGACACAAGAGGTATGTGGCAGGGTCTACAGTCAATCACGGATTACAAAAAGAAAACCAGCCCCGTCGCAGACCAGGATGTCTTGCTCCCAGACAGACTAAACAACTTCTTTGCTCGCTTTGAGGACAATACAGTGCCACTGACACGGCCTGCTACCAAAACCTGCGGACTCTCCTTCACTGCAGCCAACGTGAGTAAAACATTTAAACGTGTTAACCCTCGCAAGGCTGCAGGCCCAGACGGCATCCCCAGCCGCGTCCTCAGAGCATGCGCAGACCAGCTGGCTGGTGTGTTTACGGACATATTCAATCAATCCTTATCACAGTCTGCTGTTTCTACATGCTTCAAGAGGGCCACCATTGTTCCTGTTCCCAAGAAAGCTAAGGTAACTGAGCTAAATGACTACCGCCTCGTAGCACTCACTTCCATCATCATGAAGTGCTTTGAGAGACTAGTCAAGGACCATATCACCTCCACCCTGCCTGACACCCTAGACCCACTCCAATTTGCTTACCGCCCCAATAGGTCCACAGACGACACAATCGCAACCACACTGCACACTGCCCTAACCCATCTGGACAAGAGGAATACCTACGTGAGAATGCTGTTCATCGACTGCAGCTCAGCATTTCACACCTCCAAACTCGTCATCAAGCTCGAGACCCTGGGTCTCGACCCCGCCCTGTGCAACTGGGTACTGGACTTCCTGACGGGCCGCCCCCAGGTGCTGAGGGTAGGTAACAACATCTCCACCCCGCTGATCCTCAACACTGGGGCCCCACAAGGGTGCGTTCTGAGCCCTCTCCTGTACTCCCTGTTCACCCACGACTGCGTGGCCATGCCTCCAACTCAATCATCACGTTTGCAGACGACACTACAGTGGTAGGCTTGATTACCAACAACGACGAGACGACCTACAGGGAGGAGGTGAGGGCCCTCGGAGTGTGGTGTCAGGAAAATAACCTCACACTCAATGTCAACAAAACAAAGGAGATGATCGTGGACTTCAGGAAACAGCAGAGAGAGCACCCCCCTATCCACATCGATGGGACAGAAGTGGAGAGGGTAGTAAGTTTTAAGTTCCTCGGCATACACATCATGGACAAACTGAATTGGTCCACCCACACAGACAGCGTGGTGAAGAAGGCGCAGCAGCGCCTCTTCAACCTCAGGATGCTGAAGAAATTCGGCTTGTCACCAAAAACACTCATAAACTTTTACAGATGCACAATCTAGAGCATCCTGTCGGGCTGTATCACCGCCTGGTACGGCAGCTGCTCCGCCCATAACCGTAAGGCTCTCCAGAGTGTAGTGAGGTCTGCACAACACATCACCGGGTGCAAACTACCTGCCCTCCAGGACACCTACACCACCCGATGTCACAGAAAGGCCAAAAAGATCATCAAGGACAACAACCACCCGAGCCACTGCCTGTTCACCCCACTATCATCCAGAAGACGAGGTCAGTACAGGTGCATCAAAGCAGGGACCGAGAGACTGAAAAACAGCTTCTATCTTAAGGCCATCAGACTGTTAAACAGCCACCACTAACATTGAGTGGCTGCTGCCAACATACTGACTCAACTCCAGCCACTTTAATAATGTAAAAATTGATGAAAAATGTATCACTAGCCACTTTAAACAATGCCACTTCATATAATGTTTACATACCCTACATTACTCATCTCATTTGTATATAATACTGTACACTAAACCGTCTACTGCATCTTGCCTGTGCCGATCTGTACCATCACTCATTCATATATTTTTATGTACATATTCTTCATTCCTTTACACTTGTGTGTATAAGGTAATTGTTGTGAAATTGTTAGGTTAGATTACTCATTGGATATTACTGCATTGTCAGAACTAGAAGCACAAGCATTTCGCTACACTCGCATTAACATCTGCTGACCATGTGTACGTGACAAATACATTTGATTTGATTTGATTTGAATAAACAGTAGTGCAGCCAGGAAAAAGTCTGATAAATGTCACCCTAATAATATCCTAATACGGAGGGGTTTAGTGAGAGGATGCAGGGTAGGGGGTTGGAATGTATTTCACAATACGAGGAATGGTCAGGGAACTATAGTGAAAAAGAACATTGAAATCCATTATCCACACTGTTTTTCCACAGAGTGCAACGGAGGCCAGCAGCAGACAATGACATTTGAATGTGCTTACTGTCCTTGTCATAGGTAACGTGGTGCAGGTGACGAGGAATGGTCAGGGAACTATGGTAACCAGTGGAAAGAGACGACCTTAATGATAGACGATCTGTTAATGCACTCAGTCTCCTTTTCCAGCTCTTCCCCCACACCCCCTCTCTTTCTGGTTCCTGAATGAAATAAATAGAAGTCTACTGTATTGTCCTCCTACCAGTGCTATAAAAATACCAACTTTGCCTACTGTTTATTTATCAATGAATCTGGAATACGTCATTGGCCCACTTACACTGTGTCAAATGACAAATGATAAAGGACTCTGTCAGAGCAAGCTGCTCTCCACATTAGTTAAACCACTGCAGGTACCAGGGGAGGCTGGTGGGATGAGCTATAGGAGGATGGGCTCATTGTAATAGCTGGAATGGAACCAATAGAACGGAGTCAAACACGTTGTTTCCATGTGTTTGATGGGTTTGATTCCATTTCAGCCATTACAATGAGCCCGTCCTCCTATCGCTCCTCCAACCATTCTCCTCTGGTAGGTAACGTACACTATGGCAACTTCAATCTAAACTCTACGCCTAACTCTCCAATACAATTCAAATCAAGACTTTGGCCTTTCACATGTTTTTAACAGTGGAGTGTAAAAAAACGTGTTAAAAACATGTTAAAACATGTGTAAGCTACGTGTGTGAGAAGAAGTCATATGGGCTAGTGGTGTAGAACAGAGGGGGGTTAATGAACGGGTCTCAGTGTGTTCTGGTGGAGTGGAGTGGCACCCCTGCTCCAGCCTGCAGTCCTGCGGTACTGCAGCCCGGGTCCACACTGAAGAGAGGATGTCAATGTAAACACAGCCAGTCAGCGCTGAGGAATGTGTGAGCTACGCAGCACCCTGGGGCCAGGGCCAGGGGAGAGGCGGAAAGGGGGAAAGAGGGAGAAGAGAGGAGGAAAGAGGAATGGAGACCAGGGGAGTGGGAGGAAGTCAGGGGAAAAGAAGAGGGGAAGGGAGTAGAGAGCTGGACCAGAGGGCAGAGAGATGGACGGAGGGATGACGAGAAAGAGAGGAGTGGTGAAACCTTGGAAAGAGGAGTGTGAAGAGGAGGTTGTGGTGAGGATGTGGGTGACAGGGTTGTAGTGAAGTGATTTGGGGGCGAGGAAGAAAAGTCATAAGGAACTTCAAAGGCAGGGAGGCTTTCAGAGGCCTTGAGTCACTCAGTTCCTGGTGCTGTCCGCAGCGCTGCTGAAACCAATTTAGGCGAGTCCTCAGAGGCCTCTGGAGAGGCAGGGTCGTAACCGGAGGAGCTGTGAGTGCCAAAGAGCAAGGGGCTAGTCATCCTTTATGCTGATGACTCTAAACTTTTTGTGTCTCATAAAAGTAAAACTATGTTGGAGAGCATACTTAGCACAGAACTGACTAACATTAGCAAATGGCTTGGAGATAATAAGCTATCTTTACCACTTAGGTAAAACTGAGGCAATTATTTTTGGGTCCAGACCTAAATTGTGTAGGTCCTCTAAAATCAGAGTGGAGTTAGGGGGTGAGGTGCTGACCTCTGTTAGCTACCTGGGATGCATCCTCAATGGAATCTCGGGAGGTGTGAGCATGACCACTGAAGGGCAAGGGAAGGTTAATGCCAAGACACATTTTTTGGCTAGAAAGTCCAAGCTGCTTGATAAGGACTCCATGAGAGTGCCTCTGCCCTCATTTAATGCCATTTTGACTACGCTAGTACTTCCTGGTTTGGGGGCTTATCTAAGCTTCTGAATGGGAAGCTCCAGATAGCCCAGAATAAGCAGATCAGGGTAGTATTGAAGGCGAGTCCACATACTCACATAGGCAGAAGCTGCTTTCAGGAACTCAACTGGCTGCCTGTCGAGGCTAGGGTGTCCCAGATTAGACTGGGTTTGGTTTACAGGAGTATTTATGGTTCTGCGCCCAGATATCTAACAGATTACTTTCCCCAGGTTAGGAATGCACACAATCACAGCACCAGATCAGGTGTTACTAATGTGGGCTTATACAGGTTCAGGAGTAATGCTGGGAAAGGTACTTTCTTGTATACAGGAGCCTCAGAGTGGAATGAGTTGCCTCTGCCCATAAAAACGACGTCCTCTCTGGGCGGCTTTAAAAATAAAGTAAAAAACCATTTGATGCATTCTGTGCCCATTTGAATGTACCTTACGATGCAACTGCAATGATGAAATAGATGTTCTTCTTTGTTTTTATGTTTTATTATCTTGTTGTCATACTGTCTGCAACCATGTTGGATCTTGCCTAGCCATGTTTTTTTTTTAACCGTTGAATTAATAAACTAAACTTAAAGGGAGCAGATCCACAGAGAATGGGAACACAGAACGTGACTGACCAAGACTACACACACTTTTATTCAACAGGTTACCAACATATTCAAATAATGATTGGCATATTTTCATTAAAAACGTAATTTTTATTCATACCATTTCATCCTTCCACGAGATATAGTCCTGACACAATTCTAGGGTTGCTACCCAAGCCGGCTGTCACGATAGTCATCGGTGAAGGAGGACCAAAACGCAGCAGGTATATGCAGGTTCATCTTGATTTTTAATAAATACAAAATGAACACCAAAATAACAAAGAATGAACGATCGACAAAAAAACAGTCTGGTAAGGCACAAGGCGAAACACAGAACAATCTCCCACAAAAGACAAACACACCCACATATATGGGACTCTCAATCAAAGGCAAATAGACAACACCTGCCTTCAATTGAGAGTCCCAACGCCAATGAATCCAAACATAGAAACAGACACACTAGACTCAACATAGAATTCATGAAACTCACCCAGTGCCCAAAACCCCAGAATACTAAATCAAATGCCCTCCTAACTCATACAACACCCAGAACCACATAAAACAAATACCCTCTGTCACGTCCTGACCAAACTACAATACTAATTAACCCTTATACTGGCCAGGACGTGACACCGGCTGGTCGTTTGTTCTATCGGTTCGGTTGCCAGAGACGCGACCCAGTCATTAAGTCTTTTTTGTTCTGTATCTATGGATGCGACTCAGTCGTTCGTTCTAAATGTTCTATTGCCATACTAGCTGGCAACGTTCTTCTCCCTTGCTAGCTAGCTAACTGACAGTCACGTCAAAATAAGAGCAAAGTAGCAGCACTTGCATAAGCTTTTTTCTAGTGACATTTATTTGGATACATTCATAAACAATGAGCTAATGATACACGATTTCAAGTGGCATGGAAAATGTGCACTCTTATCAGGACACTGTTGTTTAGAGGAGCTAGCCAACAACACAGCTAACACAATTACTTCAAACTGAAGCTGCAAAGACTGCAAACTAGCTGCATTTCGTTTTTACCTATTTTCTATTGACATTTCTTTGTGTATGTCCATAAAAATGATGCTGATCCATGATTTCGACTAGCTGAGAAAAGCTGCCTGCCTGCTTGTCTCATCTCGACTCCAACCCATACACGTTCATTACTATGAGACAGCTGGAGATCAAATTTCAATATTGAAACAGTGGATTGTGATGAGACAGTGGATTGTGCAGTGAGATGGAACAGAGTAAATTAGCATATCAACGTCATAGCTGTAGCTGGTGGTAACTTATGGAGTAGACATGAATGTGGTTTAGACCAATCAGCGTCCCGGATTAGACCCACCCGTTGTATAAAGCTGCTCACAGCAGCAGTTTAAAGATGCAGTGCTTTTTACAGTGTATTCTCAATTAGTGATAGGGAGAGTTATTAGGTATGATCTATCATCATAAACATGTTTGAGTAAAATCGAACACTCATATCTGCGGTATAAAGTGTGTTTACAAGTCTGAGATGGTGATGTTTGGTGTAAAAGGACACCATTGTAGTCATTCAGCGACATTCTCTGGCACATGTGAGCACACTGTACAGCCAGGGTGGAGAGGACGTTTAGTTACAACCCTTCATCATGGCCAAGGCAGGGACATAACCTTCATATTTAGAAAAAGAGGAGGTGCAACCAGGATACAATCATGTTTCACAATCTCACTTATCATGCCTCATAGAATTGTTTCCTTGCTGACACACATGGAATCAAACCCACCCCAACCTTCCTAGTGAATGTTTCAGAAAACTGTCAAATCTGTGTGACCTTCGTGTAATAAAACACTATTGTGACGTCTGTGTGCTTTTTGTTGAACAGGAGTGAAGGGAGTGAAAGTGGATGACTGACCCAGTGGCAGGAGGAGTCGGTGAAGAGAACAAACTGTACATTTAGAAAGCAGATCACATGAAACAGGGAGAATAGAATGTGTGGACCGGGTGGGTGTGGAAAGTGAATGTGTGCGGTTGCGTTGTTTTAAACATGTTCTGTGGTTTGGGGGTAGTTGGGTATGTATGATGGCAGTGGGGAGTGTGTGAGAGAGAGTGTGAGTCATGCTCAGGGTCCTCTTCTGTGAGTCATAGAGTTAACAGAGTTTGGAGCTGCTCCATGGCCTTGCCTGACCGCCCGTATGTACTGGAATGGCCCTGCATGTGAGCATATACGTGTGAGTAGTGGGAAGGTGGGGAGGCAGTAATGGGGGTAGGAGCTTTCCCCAACACGCAACCAGGAAAAACTCCTAGACCAGGGTTTAACAGTATGGGGTAGGATGAAATGGACTGCAGTTGTTTGCTTCCCAGGTCTCATTAGGGGAAAAAGGAATGACTTCACAAGGAGAGGAAAGACAAAACAAAGAATGTGTGGGTGGCTGAAATGTCTAAGAGGAAATGTAAGCTGCAGGTACATACTTATAGAGATGTGTGTGTGCGTGGGCGGGTGTCACTGCACTGTGTGGGTTTCGGGTGTGGGTTTTGATTACCGGCTGCTGAGCCAACAAGCCAAAGCACAGCAGATGTGCACACACTGATACCAGTGTACGAGTCATACAGTCACGTGCACACACACAAGAACACAGGCACATCCTGTCCCCCTCCCTCCTCCTTACCTTCTCATTCCAGTCCTTTTCATTCTTCCCTCAACCCACCTCTTCTCCGTCACCTCCATGTTCCACTCATCAGTTCTAATCCCTCCATCTCCCTCTCTCCTCTGTGACAGTGTTGTTCACATCCATCCCTCCCCACAGGCAGGTCCTCGGCACCCAGCAGGCCCGCTACATCTCACACGCTTTTAATTAGCCAAAAGCCCCACTTCTCCCTCCTTCTCCCACTTCTCCCACAACCCCTCTCTCTCGCCCTCGCTTCGCTCCCCCCTTTCTCGCTCTCTCTCTAGTTCTCTCTCTCTGTCTCCCTCTCTCAGATCCTTTGTACTCTCTCAGTGTGAGAAACCCATACTGATCCTATCATCCTCCAATTATATCACAGGGGAAGTATGGACCCTTAACTGGCAGAAAGCAATCAAAATATTCTCCATATAACATGTCTGAATCATAGCAGCTCCTCCAGAATGTCAGAGATCTCCAGATTACATCTGATTGGACAGGTGTGTGCTGTATGATATGAGGAAAAATATGCCATTATGTTGTTCCACAGAATGGCTGGGATACTGGGGATAACAATCATTTTAACTCATGAGCATGTTGAGAATCTATTACATTGGCAAGGTGAAATGGTAAGAGAGCCCCTACGGAGAGGAAAATGGTTGCTTTTCTGAAATAAATGAGCCCATATGTTAAGAGTGCTCTGCTCTGCGATCATACCTAATTGTGTATATGTGTGTGTACCTTGTAAAGAGATCAATAGATTTATCTTGACCTCATTTTAGCTATGCACCGACAGCGCAGTAGAGACCCGAGGCAGAAGCATAAAATAAGTGTTTACCTGGGGAAATGCTACAAAATGACTATAATGAGCATTCCCCAGTTGTAAATGAGATCACAACTCTCATTCTAGGAGTGCATACAGAGACACCCAAAGGTCCTGAATGACCTAGTTAGCCAGTCCCTGTGGTGGGTCCTCATCGTGTGTATGATTGAGAGGCCTGCCTGCTCTTTTTAGCACTTTCTTTCTCTTCTCTTTACTCTCTTTTTCTATTTTCATTCTCTACTGTGTCTTCTTTGCCTCCCACCTCCCACCCTTTTCTCTTATCCCCTGTTCTCTCTCAATATTCAAGACCAAAGGTTCATGTGCCTGTGTAATAAAACTGAAGATCTATTTTTTTCATTCGGGCTCCATTTTTTTCTCATAGTTTTTTCTTTTCACCCTCTATGCATAACAGGTTTAATCGGAAGGTAAACATAATTCTGAGAAATGTAGTTTCAGGAAGAGCAATAAGGTTGTGACTGCATGACAGGTGGTTGGACCGGACGTGACAGTTAGGAGGGTCATCACTGTGCTGCTGAGGGCATAAATGTCACTGTGGGGGAGGCTGTCACAAAGGGCATGGGCCTCTCAATAAAGCTTAACACGTTTGGATTGACTCCGCTATGTCTGCCTGCCTGGATTTCTGTGTGTTCTCATTGCCAGATACATCATGTAGAAAGAAGAGTAACTTGTTCCCCCAACCCAATCACTAGGGAACATCCTGTTTTGTCAGAGTGGCAGAACGAGATAGTGAGAGGGGAGGTGAGGAACAGTTCTAGCAGGTCCACTGAACCATGGAAGAGGACAGAGCCTGCTGGCATTTGTCTTTTACTACACTGTTTTTCCTGAGGAGTGTTCTCACCTGACAGTTAAAAAGTGTGGATTCCAAACTTGTCAAAGTTCCAAAGTGACACTGGGTCTCTGAGCCTTTAGAATGGAATGATTGAATGATAGAAGCTGGAGGGTGTAAATCTGTAGGATAGAGATTATTTTGTGTTTTACACTCCTCAGAGATGTTAAACGCTCCTTCCACACCTCTCCTCTCTGGTCCAGGGGGGCTGATTAAAGACATGTGCTCTATCAGAAGATTCCCCTGTCCCTACCTGGTGTAATTAACCATTAACTACACACAGCCTGCCTAATGAAGGACCCTCACTGTGAATCATGGCCAGGGGTCTCCACACACACACACACACACACACACACACACACACACACACACACACACACACACACACACACACACACACACACACCTGCTGGGAGTGAGGACTGTGCTCTGAGCTGAGCCAATTGGGCTGTGTAGTGTGCATGTGATTTCAGCTTGTATATGAGAGCCACTGTGAAACAGCTGTATGGCTTGGCAAGCAAACACTAAACTAGACAGAAGCTAGGCACCTGTTTGATTGAGGTAATGTATAGGAGCCAGCTAAGGAGAAAAGCAAAAAGGTTTGGGTTGGGAATTATGATGATGATGTGATTATGATAATTATAGGACTGTGAAAATATTATGATGATTGTAATATGCATTATTAGTGGTATCATTAAACATGTACCTGCAAGAAATAGATACCATCAAAATATGTTACAGTAAAATATTTGTGTAAAATACTAAAATCCATGGAAATCAATGACGTTCATGTTGTCTTGTGTGAGAAATGGAGAAGTGATAGGAGAGTGGGCAGACAGCTGCTGTCAGTTGTAGGAAGTGATGGATGAATGAAAGTGAGGAGGAGGAGGAGGGAGGATGGAGTCCTAAGAGCCAGAGGTGACTCCTGACCTGCACAATGGGCAAAGGTGTGGGAGGGAGAGAGAGAAAGAAAGAGAGTAAAAGTGGACCGATGGAGAGAAAGGAAAGACGTGGGTCGACCTGTTCTTTCCCAGCAGTAATGGTTGAACCAAGGGCCCAGCAGGATGGCTAGGTGGGAGGCAGAGTGGGATTGGAACATCATCCATTTGTCATCTTTCTACTTTTCTCTTACTCTATCCAGCCATCTCTATTTCACTCCATCTCCCCCATATCCCCTTTTTCCTTCTCTCTCTCTCTCTCTCCCCCCTCTCTCTCTCGCTCTCTCACCTCCACACTCTCTCTCACCCCATACTCTTTCTTCCTCTCGCTCTCTCTCTCCCTCCCTCTCTTTCTCTCTCTCTCTCTCCCTGCCCACCTCTGTCCTGCTTCTTCTCTCATCTCGTGGGAGTAGAAAAGGGCAAATAAACAGAGGAGATTGTTTACTTCTGCCCATGGGAAATAACAGCACATTATTAACCTTGCTTTACCTTGCCTTGGGTTACTTCAACCTACAAATGTATAATTGTGAAAAAAACATGAATGATTTCTTCTAGCCTGGATATGTCTGCATAACACAATGCCCATCTCAGAGGTGCACAGCCTCCCACAACTTTCACGCACGCACGCACGCACGCACGCACGCACGCACGCACGCACGCACACACACACACACACACACACACACACACACACACACACACACACACACACACACACACACACACAAACACACACACCCCAGTGCCAGATGTGCCACCCACATGCTCACGCACCACAAGGCCTCTCGTCCTCCACAATCACAGGAAGTCCATGTTGACTGTTATCTCCCTCTGGAGGCCTGTGTACCACCAAATAAGACGAACAGCCTTCATCTGTCACCACTGCTTTCTCTTTCTCCCAACAACATCAAGCCGTTCTACACGAAATCCCTTTAAAGAAGTGAACTAGAACCAGAGGCAGCCGCCTCCCTCCCACAGATCTCTGTGTCCCACATCTCCACCTCACGTCACAACCCAAAAATACTTCTAACCGAGAGATCAAGTGTTCTGAAACAATTTCTGAGCTTACATGCCCACACGGTCATGTAGCCTCTGTTTAAACTCCCATCCGTTAATTACTGTGGAGGACAACTAACTACAACGCAGCACAGCAGCCCATGGGAGCGGTGAGTAAGCAGGGAAAGAGAGAGAGAGAGAAGAGACCAGGCGGCTTACAGAGCTCAGATTATATGTCATGTTTTTACAGTATATTTAGTTCCCTGTGGGTTCAGTGGGAGTCAGGCAGTGTTAAACTGTACATTAAAAACAGCAGCATGTCTACCTGGCTGTGTCACCATCCTCTCCATTCTCTTTGATGGGAGTGATAATTAGCTTCTGTGTCCATTCAGCTAATGCATCGGCCTTAAAATAGATTTTTGAATGCCAAGACAAGCTTGTTCTGAATGGGAGTTAATACCATGTACAGATATTTTTTTTTCTGTACGTGCTCTCTTTTGTTTTGGTTGTCTTTGTCCTGGCCTACTGAGATTTGCACCTCTCATGTATCTTTCCCCCTGACCTTACAGAGGTAGGTGGTGAAGCTGAAGCAATCAGCACCTCAGGGGAGATATATTGAGTAAGAGCAGCATCGCCAGTCATGCAAACTGCTGATGTCCACACCACACACAAACACAGTCAGACGCACACACGCACACCGCCCACACACACTGTAAACACACACACACACACACACACACACACACACACACACACACACACACACACACACACACACACACACACACACACACACACACACACACACACACACACACAGTCTTTCTCTCTCTGCTGTGCATGCATGAGGAGAGAGAAGCAGCATTGATTTATTCTCTATTGTCTCAGAAAACCTGTTTTCTTGTTGAAAACGGAGACTGAATTATTAATACCTTCATTCAATTTTTATGTCGCTCCCCTTGGATAAATAAAGCTTCCTGAGTAAGCCGTGGTATCCTTCACAATGTGTACTGCTGCAGCTCCTCTCTCATGAGCCGCATGCATAAAAACCATGTCCTTCTGTCTTTCACCTCCCTCCCTCCCTCCCTCAATCTCTGGCCTGTGTGTGTGGGGGTGCTGCGGGATGAGAGGGAGAGGAACAAAGGGAGGGAGAATTAGATCATGTAATCGGAGCTGCTGGCAGTGTGGGCAAATTGGCTAACTATAACTAACTACATTACAAACTGACCACCTGGGCCTCTCTTGTCCTCCCTCTGTTCCACCTGATGGAAAAGTCAGAGGAACATGATCAACATAAGACTCTGCTTCCATCATCGCTGCCAACAGGGATTTCCTGAGGACAAATGGAAAGTAAAGAGCTGGGAGAAAGGAGATGGTATTCAGGTGGGCTCCGAGTTTTTGGAGGGTTGGAGGGATACTAGTGTAAGGAAAGGGAAAACTCTAAGCTTGTTTAATCATCTTTACCACAGTGAGCCTGATGTGCCTGTGTCCACAGCTGGCAGCTAGCCTGTGTGGAAGGCAATACCAGGCAAGCTGTGCCCGGGCACCTGTGTTGACACTGCAGCTGCTGGGCACCCTGAGAGGCCAGGATTATGCGCACTGGGTAGAGGATGGAGGGATGGATGGAGAGAGCGAGGGAGAGAGGAGAGAGGGCAATGGCTATGGAGTAATAGCAGCAGGCTCCTAGGCAAAGATGAAATATTTGCAATTCCATGGTGTCCCTGGGCTGCAGGCTCGCACTCCATTTGTATGGAAATGAGTTTGTCTTTCTTTTTCTGAGAACAGAGAAGAGCGAGGGACGAAGAGACAAGTGATAGAGTGAGTGAGAGAGAGAGCGAGAGCCTTTCAAGGTTATTGCGATGCCTGCCAATGCAATTGGAAGGCTGGGCTGCTGGGCTGAAGGTGGGGGATTTGGGCGCTGGTTGTTTCTCCATGGCACATATGGATCAAATAAATCTATGTGTTTATGACAGACTGAGCCATGCTGTGGCCACAGTGGGCTAGGAGGGTTTGTTTTTGGGGGCAACACTTTGTCTGCTATTGACAATATTTCAGCGTTTTTTTCTCCGTGCCATCCTCTCTAAGACAGAGCTGTGAGAGCAGAGAGCTGATCCACAGCCCAGCCTAGTTATTGGCCAGATAATTAGCAGATGTTATGGAGGGCCTCTGTTTAGCCACGGCTTACTTTCAGCCCGCTCTGGCTAGAGTGTGTGTGTGTTTGTGTATGTGCTTGCTTGTTTGTGTGTGTGTGGAGTGGGGGTAATGCTGCCACTCATCTATTCATGGCCAGCTGCTCTTCTGTGATACCATGGATGGTTGAGGTGAACGCATATCCCCTCTCTCCCTCTCTCTCCTCGTTCCTCTCTGACTCACTGCCCTGCGAGCCACAAGTCTGCCCTGGTGTGAGTCATGGTTCTCATCTCGTGAGATGGACTCTGCTGTCTCTCAAACCACAAGAAGACAGGCAGATAGACAGGCAGCATGGGAAATGAGAACAGACAGACAAGGGTCACATTAGGAGCTCTATAAGATGAGTCAGAGAGGAACTGGATGACATGATCAGTTTGAATTGGGACTTCATGCCATGTTCTGGCTGGTCAGTGTGTGTCAGGAAAAATACTGAGGCCTAAGCTACTGTTTCTATCTTGCAGACCAAATGCTTGAAAATTGAATGCATGAAATGGAGAGAGAGAGCAAACTGGATCTACACAAGATATGAATTCAACCATTTCTGATAAAGAAAGTAAAAAATGGATGCAAGTTCAGTTCTTGGAGGGAGTTTTCTTGAACCTTTCCTCCCAGAGTATCTGAATAACTTTAGAATCTGGTCAGAGTGTGTCTGGGGGTTCAGTTCTCCAGGGCCAGTCAGGCTGTGTTCAGATATGGGAGCTGCTCTCTCTGTGTTCTGCCCGGCTGCTGTCTGTCAGTGACTCAGTGGTGTTATAACACCAACCAGGCTTTTGTCTTTGTTCCCCACTGAGACCTAGCTAGTCTGTCTGCACAGAGAGACAGTGACAGCATTTTGCTCACTCAGCCTCTCGCTAAAGACAACCAACAGTGTTTTGGTTTAGCATGGCTTGTGTTGCCATGGAGACAGATGTGACATTGCAGTATGACATCAGATAGATTAACGTTGGCCAAAAGATTCAACCACCTGAAGTATTTGAGTCTGTGTGAGTGACATTGAATTCTACCACAATTCAAGCAATGACTGGAGACTTTTTTCATTACAAAAGATCAAAGCCCTATTCTCGGTTCATGAATAAGCGCGGCACCTCAACTTGCAGATACTGGCACTCTGTTTCAGCATGAGAGGATTAGCTTCGCTTACTCTATAAACAACAAAAACAAACAGAGAGACAATTAAAAAACACACCGTTTGAGCTGGGAAACAGTCACATTGATTCATTAAAGTCTTGGTGAGAATGGAAGCGTTCTTTACCTAATGGTAGGCCAAGGGGTAGATGGTACATTACATGACCAAAAGTATGTGGACACATCTCATTCTGATCGTCAAACATCTCATTGCAAAATCATGGGCATTAATATGGAGTTGGTCCCCCCTTTGCTGCTATAACAGCCTCCACTTTTCTGGGAAGGCTTTCCACTAGATGTTGGAACATTGCTGCGGGGACTTACTTCCATTCAGCCACAAGAGAATTAGTGAGGTTGAGCACTGAGGATGGGCGATTAGGCCTGGCTCACAGTCGGCGTACCAATTCATCCCAAAGGTGTTCAATGGGGTTGAGGTCAGGGCTCTGTGCAGGCCAGTCAAGTTCTTCCACACCAATCTCGACAAAACCATTTTTGTATCGACGTCGCTTTGTGCATGGGGGTATTTTCATGCTGAAACAGGAAAGGGCCTTCCCTAAAATGTTTCCACAAAGTTGGAAGCACAGAATCGTCTAAAATGTCATTGTACTGTATAATATTGTCACAGGCATCATAGAGAATAGACCAAGGCGCAGCGTGTTGAGTGTTCATCTTCTTTTATTATGAGAGAACACTTAAACAAAAATAAACAAACGACAAACAACAGTTCCGTAAGGTACAACGACTATACGAAAAACAACCACCCACAACCCACAGGAAAAACAGGCTGCCTAAGTATGGCTTCCAATCAGAGACAACGAAAGACACCTGCCTCTGATTGGAAACCATACTCGGCCACACATAGAAAATGAACATAGAAAATGAAAACTAGAACAAATCCCCATGAAACAAACCAACCCCCAAAACACACAAAAACATCACCCCCTGCCATGCCCTGACCATACTACAATGACAAATGACCATTTTACTGGTCAGGACGTGACAAATATAGTGTTAAGATTTCCCTTCACTGGATCTAAGGGGCCTAGCCCGAACCATGAAAACAACCCCAGATTATTATTCCTCCTCCACCAAACTTTACAGTTGGTACTATTTATTGGGGCAGGTAGAGTTCTCCTGGCATTCGCCAAACCCGGATTCATCTGCCGGACTGCCAGATGGTGAAGTGTGATTCATCACTCCAGAGAACGTGTTTCCACTGCTAAAGAGTCTAATGGCAGTGAGCATTACAACACTCCAGTCCACGCTTGGCATCGGTAATGGAAACCCATTTCATGAAGCTCCCAACGAACAGTTCTTGTGCTGACGTTGCTTCCAGGGGCAGTCAGTTTGGAACTCGGTAGTGAGTGTTGCAACCGAGGAAAGAGGTCCCATTCTGTGAGCTTAGATTCATAATGGCGCCGGAGGGGATAGCTGCCATTTTACGGGCTCCTTAACAACTGGGCTATTTTGTGTGTATTTTCGCAGTGTTTGTAACTTATTTTGTTCATAATGTTGCTGCTACCGTCTCTTATGACAGAAAAGAGCTTCTGGATATCAGAACAGCGATTACTCAGCTCGAATGGATGAAGATTTTTTCTTTAATGAGTCCGACGCGAAGGATGTACTGCTTCTCCGAGACCAGGCCCAAAACCCTGACAGAAATACAGGGGGCGGAGATCAGGGTACCTTGTGAGAATTCGTCGGTGAGTGGGTAACCCAGCTCTACCATCCGTTCTATTGGCCAACGTGCAGTCACTGGAAAATAAACTGGATGATCTCCTCTCGAGACTATCCTACCAATGAGACATTAAAAACTGAAATATCTTATGATTCACAGAGTTGTGGCTGAACGATGACACCGATAATATTCAGTTGGCTGGGTTTTCCGTGCATCGGTAGAACGGGACAGCTACATCTGGTAAGACGAGGGGTGGGGTGTATGTCTATTTGTCAATAACAGCTGGTTCACGATGTCTAAGATTAAGGATGTCTCAAGGTATTGCTCATGATAAATTGTAGACTACACTATCTAGCAAGAGAGTTTTCATTTATATTTTTTGTAGCCGTCTATTTAGCACCACAAACCGATGCTGGCAACTAAGACCGCACTCAACAAGCACTATAAGGCCATAAGCAAACAAGAAAATGCTCATCCAGAAACGGTGCTCCTGGTGGCCGAGGACTTTAATGCAGGCAAACTTAAATCCGTTTAATAAACTCTAGACCACACACAGAGACGCATACAAAGCTCTCCCACGCCCTCCATTTGGCAAATCTGACCATAATTCTGTCCTCCTGATTCCTGCTTACAAGCAAAAACTAAAGCAGGAAGTACCAGTGACTCGCTCAATACGGAAGTAGTCAGATGACACCGATGCTACGCTACAGGACTGTTTTGATTGCACAGACTGGAAAATGTTCTGGGATTCATCCAATGGCATTGAGGAGTACAACACCTCAGTCACCGGCTTCATCAATAAGTGCATCGACGACGTCGTCTCCACAGTGACCGGACGTACAGTGGCAAGAAAAAGTATGTGAACTTGGAATTACCTGGACTTCTGCATAAATTGGTCATACAATTTGATCTGATCTTCATCTAAGTCACAACAATAGACAAACACAGTCTGCTTAAACTAATAACACAAACAATTATACATTTTAATCTCTTTATTGAACACACTGTGTAAACATTCACAGCGCAGGGGGGAAAAGTATGTGAACCCTTGGTTTAAATAACTGGTTGACCATACTTTGGCAGCAATAACCTCAACCAAACGTTTTCTGTAGTTGCTGATGAGACCTGCACAATGGTCAGAAGGAATTTTGGACCATTCCTCTTTACAAAACGATTTCAGTTCAGCAATTTTCTTAGGATGTCTGGTGTGAACTGCTCTCGAGGTCATGAAACAGCATCTCAATCGGGTTGAGGTCAGGACTCCAGAAGGCGTATTTTCTTCTGTTGAAGTCATTCTGTTGTTGATTTACTTCTGTGTTTTGGGTCGTTGTCCTGTTGCATCACTCAACTTCTGTTGAGCTTCAATTGGCAGAAAGATAGCCTTACATTCTCCTGTTAAATGTCTTGATAAACTTGGGAATTCATTTTTCTGCCGATGATAGCAAGCTGTCCAAACCATGATGCTCCCTTCACCATACTTTACAGTTGGGATGAAGTTTTGATGTTGGTGTGCAGTGCCTTTTTTTCTCCACACATAGTGTTGTGTGTTCCTTTCAAACAACTCAACTTTAGTTTAATCTGTCCACAGAATATTTTGCAAGTAGCACTGTGGAACATCCAGATGCTCTTTTGCGAACTTCAGAGGTGTAGCAATGGTTTTTTTGGACAGCAGTGGCTTCGTCCGTGGTGTCCTCCCATGAACATCATTCTTGTTTAGTGTTTTACGTATTGTAGACTTGTCAACAGAGATGTTAGCAGATTCCAGAGATTTCTTTAAGTCTTTAGCTGACACTCTAACACGGAACCCAAACCAGCTGTGCGCGTGCGCCATCGTGCGCTATCGTGCGCTATCGTGCATACATTTATTTTGTCCGCCTACACCAAACACAATCACGACACACAGGTTAAAATATCAAAACAAACTCTGGACCAATGACATTAATTTGGGGACAGGTCGAAAAGCATTAAACATGTATGGCAATTTAGCTAATTAGCTTGCACTTGCTAGCTAATTTGTCCTATTTAGCTAGCTTGCTGTTGCTAGCTAATTTGTCCTGGGATATAAACATTGAGTTGTTATTTTACCTGAAATGCACAAGGTCCTCTACTTCGACAATTAATCCACACATAAAACGGCCAACCGAATCTTTTCTAGTCATCTCTCCTCCTTCCAGGCTTTTTCATCGTTGAACTTATATGGTGATCACATTTACACTTTCATAGTATTACCACGACAACCGGCAAAAAAGTTTGTCTTTCAATCACCCATGTGGGTATAACCAATGAGGAGATGTCACATGGGTACCTGCTTCTATAAACCAATGAGGAGATGGGAGAGGCAGGACTTTCAGCGCGATCTGCGTCAGAAATAGGAATGGTCTGGTCAGCATGTAAGATTCTACTTAAACTCATTGAGCATTTTGCGGTGTGCTCTTGCAGTCATCTTTGCAGGACAGCCACTCCTAGGGAGAGTAGCAACAGTGCTGAACTTTCTCCATTTATAGACAATTTGTCTTACCGTGGACTGATGAACATCAAGGCTTTTAAAGATACTTTTGTAACCCTTTCCAGCTTTATACAAGTCAACAATTCTTAATCTTGGGTCTTCTGAGATCTCTTTTGTTTGAGGCATGGTTCACATCAGGCAATGCTTCTTGTGAATAGCAAACTCAAATTTTGTGAGTGTTTTTTATAGGGCAGGGCAGCTCTAACCAACATCTCCAATCTCGTCTCAATGATTGTACTCCAGGTTAGCTGACTCCTGACTCCAATTAGCTTTCGGAGAAGTCATTAGCCTAGGGGTTCATATACTTTTTCCAACCTACACTGTGAATGTTTAAATAATGTATGCAATACAGACAAGAAAAATACAATAATTTGTGCGTTATTAGTTCAAGCAGACTGTGTCCGTCTGTTGTTGTGACTTAGATGAAGATCAGATCTAATTTTATGACAAATTTATGCAGAAATCCAGATAATTCCAAAGGGTTCACATACTTTTTCTTGCCACTGTACATATCCCAACCAGAAGCCATGGATTACAGGCAACATCCGCACCGAGCTAAAGGCTAGAGCTGCTGCTTTCAAGGAGCGGGACACTAATCCAGACACTTATAATAAATCCCGCTATGCCCTCAGACGAACCATCAAACAGGCAAAGTGTCAATACAGGACTAAGATTGAATCCTTCTATACTGGCTCTGACGCTTGTCGGATGTGGCAGGGTTTGCAAACTATTACGGACTACAAAGGGAACCCAGCCGTGAGCTGCCCAGTGATGCGAGCCTACCAGATGAGCTGAAGCATGCATGACAGCACCAGCTGTTCCGGACGAGTGTGTGATCACGCTCTCAGTAGCTGATGTGAGTAAGACCTTTAAACAGGTCAACATTCACAAGGCCGCGGGGCCAGACGGACTACCAGGACGTGTACTCAGAGCATTCGCTGACCAACTGGCAAGTGTCTTCTCTGACATTTTCAACCTCTCCCTGACCGAGTCTGTAATACCTACATGTTTCAAGCAGACCACCATAGTCGCTGTTCCCAAGAAAGCAAAGGTAAACTGCCTAAATGACTATCGCCCTTAGCACTCACATTGGTAGCCATGAAGTGCTTTGAAAGGCTGGTCATGGCTCACATCAACACCATCAACACCATTATCCCAGAAACCCTAGACCCACTCCAATTTGCATACTGCCCCAACAGATCCACAGATGACACAATCTCAACCGCACTCCACACTGCCCTTTCCCACCTGGACAAAAGGAACACCTAGATGAGAATGCTGGTCATTGACTATAGCTCAGTGTTCAACACCATAGTGCCCACAAAGCTCATCACCTAAGGATCCTGGGACTAAACACCTTCCTCTGCAACTGGATCCTGGACTTCCTGACGGGCTGCCCCCAGGTGGTAAGGGTAGGCCACAACACATCTACCGCGCTGATCATCAACACGGGGGCCCCTCAGGGGTGCGTTCTTAGTCCCCTCCTGTACTCCCTGTTCACCCACTCCAACACCATCATTAAGTTTGCTGACGACACAGCAGTGGTAGGCCTGATCACCGACAACAATGAGACAACCTATAGGGAGGAGGTCAGAGACCTGGCAGTGTGGTGCCAGGACAACAACCTCTCTCTCAACGTGAGCAAGACAAAGGAGATGATGGTGGACTACAGGAAAAGGAGGGCCGAACCTGCCCCCATTGACATTGACGGGGCTGTAATGGATCGGTTTAGAGTTTCAAGTTCCTTGGTATCCACATCACCAAACACACCAAGACAGTCGTGAAGAGGGTACAATAACACCCTTTCCCCCTCAGGAGACTGAAAAGATTTGGCATGGGTCCCCAGATCCTCCAAAAGTTCTACAGCTGCACCATTGAAAGCATCCTGACCAGTTGCATCACTGCCTGGTATGGTAACTGCTCGGCATCCGACCGTGAGGACTACAGAGTGTCGTGTCTTTGGCTATGCCGGACTAAGGGATATGATATGACATAAAATAATTTCTCTGTAATTAATATTACCTGATTAAGCTAATCAGGTAAATGTAATTAACTAGAAAGTTGGGGCACCATGAAATAATGTTTATAGATCTGTTATCTCCCGAATAAACTCTTAAAGACCTAGTAATCTTTTACATCACTAGCAGTCAATATTTAATCGTCACCTTATTTCAGTCTCATCTGAAAGTTGTAAATTCTTGGTTATCTTCACGAACCCCTGCTAACAAGTTGAATCAGCAATACAAAATTTGGTTTAATTATTTATTTACTAAATACCTAAATAATCACACAAAATTACATATACACAGAATGTATCATACATTGATTACAAATTATGTCATAAAGGTAAACATCCCTAGCGGACGGAACAGATACGACAGCTGGTTTCACAAAGAGAGGGGGTTGGGTTTGAGTGAAAGAGCGGGAAGACTGAGGAGCAAAAAGGTTTTGTGTCTCTATCGGGCCGTAGGCAGCTATGCTAACATAAATACAGTATCTTATGCATTCTAATTTACCGCCCATTTGAAAAAGGAAAATGCAATAAATATTTACTCTGAGCTGCGCTTCGATCGGTTGGTCGTAGATGGGTGGCTGGGTTGTCCTTTGAAGAATGTCTGGTGGTAGAATGGATACTTGGTAGTACCGTCGTCGTGTGGTAGAACAGTTACTCTGTCTGTCCTCTCCTAGCCCACGTCTACAGTTGCTGCGCTAACTCAACGGCTAGGAGGTATCACTTCTTTAGTGAATAATGGTTCAAAGTTCATACTAAGTTGCCATGCTATATGCTCATGCTATATTCTGGCTGGTATAGTCGAAATTCATCCTTCCGGCGTGTAGGTCGTCACCTTCACATTGAAATTCGATGCTAATTTCATTAGATTCTTGCTGAGGTTGGCTTAGTTCTGTAGGTGGTTTTTGTCCTTTCAACGTGGGGACCTCAAGACCACACGTCCTTGGAACAGGAAGTTACATTTTCGTAAAGGGGCTTATATAGGGTTGGGAGAGAGGGCCGTGTTTCATAGTTTACAACCAGTGACTGTTCACATGGGCGGGGCCACTGAGTTGATTATAGTTCACTCATGAAAACCAATTCTCTCATTTAGGAGCTAAAATTACATTTTATCTTTTCACAAATAGTTTCATATTTAAACATTTAAATTGCACAACAATTCCATGTGAATCTGATAAATAGAATGTGTAGACTTTCCAAAATACAGTTTATGTCGTCCTATCATCAGTAATAATGTCTCAGACACCAACTGATCTGACATCATATTCATTAAGTACCAACGCATATTTTCAACTGGTTGGATTACCGAAATATGGTTCAGTTTCTCACCTTTTGATGTTACCCGACTCTCCATGTTAACAAAGGGATTTTCAATAGTCACATCGGTAGAGTAGAGAGAGGAAAAGGGGAAAGGTATTTATGGGGGTCATAAACCTTCCCCAACAGGCCAGCGTCATGACAAGAGGGTAGTGCGTATGGCCCAGTACATCACTGGGGCCAAGCTTCCTGCCATCCAGGACCTATATACTAGACAGTGTCAGAGGAAGGCCCAAAAAATTGTCAAAGACTCCATCCACCCAAGTCATAGGCTGTTCTCTCTGCTACCACACGGCAAGCGGTACCGGAGCGCCAAGTCTAGGTCCAAAAGGCTCCTTAACAGCTTAACAGCTTTTCGCTGTTGATTATCTGGGCATAGTCACTTTGCCCCTAGCTCCATGTACAAATTACCTCGACTAACCTGTACCCCCGCACATTGACTCGGTACCAGTACCCCCTGTGTATAGCCTCGGATATGAAAGCATCCTGTCGAGCTGTATCACCGCCTGGTATGGCAACTGCACCGCACGCAATCGCAAGGCTCTCCAGAGGGTGGTGCGGTCTGCCCAACGCATTGACTGGTGACAAACTACCCGCCCTCCAGGACACCTATAGCACCCGATATCACAGGAAGGCCAAAGAGATAATCAAGGACGTCAACCACCCGAGCCATTGCCTGTTCACCCCGCTATTATCCAGAAGGCGAGGTCAGTACAGGTCCATCAAAGCTGGGACCGAGAGAGCTGAAAACAGATTCTATCTCAAGGCCATCAGACTGTTAAACAGCCATCACTAGCACATTAGAGGCTGCTGCCTATAGGCATAGACTAGAAATCACTTTAAGGAATGGAACACTATTCATTTTAATAATGTTACATGTCTGGCATTACTCATCTCATATCTATATACTGTATATTATACTATTCTACGATATCTCAGTCACTTAATAATGTTTACAAATCTTGCATTACTCATCTCATATGTATATACTGTTTTCTATACTATTCTACGGTATCTGATTCACTTAATAATGTTTACATATCTTGCATTACTCATCTCATATGTATATACTGTATTGTATACTATTTTACTTCCACTCTGACATCGCTCGTCCATATGTATATAGTCTTAATTCATTCCTACTTAGATTTGTGTGTATTGGGTATGTGTTGTGGTATTTGTTGGATATTACACGTTAGATATTACTGCACTGTCAGAGCTAGAAGCATAAGCATTTCGCTACACCCACAATAACATCTGCTAATCACGTGTATGTGACCAATACAATTTGATTTGATTTGTATTGTTATTTTATTGTGTTACTTAAATTTTTTTTTACATTTTATTAATAACTCTAGTTCTTCAACTGCATTGTTGATTAAGGGCTTGTAAGTAAGCATTTCATGGTAAGGTCTACACCTGTTGTATTCGACGCATGTGACAAATAACATTTGATTTGATTTGTGTGTCCTACCACTTCGTGGCTGAGCCGCTCTTGCTCCTTGATATTTCCACTTCACAATAACAGTACTTACAGTTGACCAGGGGAGATCTAGCGGGGCAGAAATGTGACGAACTGACTTGCTGGAAAGGTGGCAACCTCTGACGGTGCCACATTGAAAGACACTGAGCTATTCAGTAAGGCCATTCTACTGTCAATGTTTGTCTATAGAGATTGCATGGAGGTGCTTGATTTTATACACCTGTCAGCAACGGGTGTGGCTGAAATAGCCAAATCCACTAATATGAAGGGTTGTCCACATACTTTTGAATATATAGTGTAGATTGTAAATCCACATACCCATGCTATTCTCCCTCACCGTGGCCTCTTACATCTCATCCCCACAAGTCCATTCCACTATAAAAGCCTGAATCCTCATCAGACACAGGCCCTACTGTCCCTCTCCCGTCAGAGTTCAACCGTCCTCACTCCCGGGTCCCCTGGCCCAGTGCGATGGTCCAGAGCCATTGATCTGCCAGTGTGAAAGTTTACGCTGCATGAGCTTGGCCAGGGGTCAAAGATCCCTGAGTGGGTCAAGTGAGATTGAATGTGTCTGCCTCGCTGCCAGGACACAGGGTCTCGTTTGCCAGTTCATTTTGCTGCCTCTGTAAGTCAGTAGCTCTTTGCGTCCATCAATGGAAGTGTGATTCGTCATTCAAATGTTTTTATTTGCAGCCTGCGCATATATCCCTGGTAAATAAGGCTGGGGTATATACACTCAGGCGCCAGTTTATTAGGTACACCCATTTTACTACCAGTTCGGACCCCCCTTTGCCTCCAGCACAGACAGAATTCTTCAAGGCATGGATTCTACAAGGTGTAGCGTTCAAACGATGCTCAATTGATATTAAGGGACCTGACATGTTCCAGGAAAACATTCCCCACAGGCAGGATGGGGTTATGGACTCATGCAGCTTACGCCAAGTCCTGACTCTGCCATCAGCATGACGCAACAGGAAGCAGGATTCGTCGGACCAGGCAATGTTTTTCCACTCCTCAATTGTCCAGTGTTGGTGATCACATGCCCACTGGAGCCGCTTCTTCTTGTTTTTAGCTGATAGGAGTGGAACCCGGTGTGGTCGTCTGCTAAAATTGCCCATCCATGACAAGGATTGATTAGTTGTGCACTCCCGTAATGCCGTTCTGCACACCACTGTTGAACTGCGCCGTTATTCACCTGTTTGTGGTCTGCCTGTTAGCTTGCACAATTCTTGCCATTCTCCTTCAACCTCTCTCATCAACGAGCTGTTTTCGCCCACAGGACTGCTGCTGATAGGATGTTTTTTGTTTGTCGCACCGTTCTTGGTAAACCCTAGACATTGTAATGCATGAAAATCCCAGGAGGCTGGCCATTTCTGATATATTGAAACCGGCACACCTGGCATCGATGATCATACCACGCTCAAAGTCACTTTGGTCACTCGTTTTGTCCATTCTAACATTAAATGGAACAGTAAATGAATGCTTCGATGCCTGCCTGTCTGCCTGCTTTATATAGCAAGCCAAGGTCAATTGACTCAGTGTCTGTTGGAGTGAACCATTTTCATGAACGGTGTTGTGTAATACACTGGCCACGAAGCGTAGATGTGCACTCTGGTGGATTGATTTTGGATGGCAATCATCTTGACCTGCAGGCAGGGTGCTGGCTAGCGAATCGTCTGGTCAATATCCATCAAACGTGGCATAGCACTGTTGCACAGCTCATCTACTGGGTCATAAGGCCAATGGCAGCTGTGCATGGACAGGCACATTTGATCAAAACATTCGTCAAAACCTATTCATTTTAAATCTTTACCAATCAAATCACTCCTGGGAAATGTGTCCGAATTGATCACCCAAAAATGTAATAAACATAATGTGGCATAGTATTGAAAATACTGCAAAAGTAAATCTGCTCGTTGGAATACTTCCCGTCTCCTGCTCGGAGATATCAGCTTTGGGATTTCATCCACGTCTGGATCAGCAGCTAAATTGGACAGGTGTCCGTTCCCCCGCACTTTGGACTTCAGAGCGCGGCCCACACTCCCTCGGAAAAGCTGGGATGTCATTTGTATTCCGTCAGAATTATCTGGCAGCAAAGACAGCAGACCCTGCACTGCAGTCCTACACAGAGGGAGAGGAGGAGAGAGAAGGAGGATGGAGAAGGAGGAGAGAGAGAAGGATACAGAGAGATGCTCACACGGAAGTGTTAGTCTTTGGCAGGGACTAAGGGAACAGGGGCCGGATTGAGAAGAAAGGGGTGGTTTGGGAGAAGAAAAGAGGGGGCCAGCTACAAAAAGAGGGTATGAGAAATCAAAGACACCTGAGGGGAAAATCTGACATCTCCATTCTCTGTTCACTCTCCTTGCATTGTTAGAGAGCTATACAAGAAAGCAAAAACCTCCTCCTTTCTCTCTTTCTCGTTCTCTCTCCTCTCTCCTTTCTCTGTCTCTCCCTTGCTCTGCTTGTCACAGTGAGGTGTGTAGGCTGCATTGTGATAGGAATAGATGTTCCCCTAAGCGAGACCTGCAAAAGCCATTTGAAAATCTGCTTAATGGAGAACAGTAGGTAAGGAGTGGGCTGCTCGGCTCGCTGCTTTCTCTCTCCTTTTCTTCCACCGTCTGTCATTCTCTCCCCATCCTCTTCTCCCACTCTCGCTCTTTTCTCCCCTCTCTCTCTCAATGTCCTTTCTTTCAGCCCCCTCTTCTTCAACCCCACGCCTGTCTTCCCGCACTCCAAATGTTTCTCTCCAAGGTGGCACATACCCCCATCCCTCCCTTCTATCCTTCCTTCTATCCATCCATCCACTTCTCCTCACCCACCCCACTCTTCTTGACCTTGCTCTCTCTGTCTATCTGTGTCTATCTCTCTCGCTCTGCTTCCCCTCTACGCTCTGTTTTTCTTTCACTTTCTTTTATCTGGTCGCACATTCCTTTCCTCCCACACTCAACATTCTCACTAAATGATTCCAAGTGTCTAGGCCCCGTGACTCCCCAAGCAGCCGACACACACATGCTGGGAGCTGTGGGAAGGGGCTGGGAGCTGTGGGAAGGGGCTGGGTGCTGTGGGAAGGGGCTGGGTGCTGTGGGAAGGGGCTGGGAGCTGTTGGAAGGGGCTGGGAGCTGTTGGAAGGGGCTGGGAGCTGTTGGAAGGGGCTGGAAGCTGTGGGAAGGGGCTGGGAGCTGTTGGAAGGGGCTGGGAGCTGTTGGAAGGGGCTGGGTGCTGTTGGAAGGGGCTGGGAGCTGTTGGAAGGGGCTGGAAGCTGTGGGAAGGGGCTGGGAGCTGTTGGAAGGGGCTGGGAGCTGTTGGAAGGGGCTGGGAGCTGTTGGAAGGGGCTGGAAGCTGTGGGAAGGGGCTGGGTGCTGTGGGAAGGGGCTGGGAGCTGTTGGAAGGGGCTGGGAGCTGTGGGAAGGGGCTGGGTGCTGTTGGAAGGGGCTGGGAGCTGTTGGAAGGGGCTGGGAGCTGTTGGAAGGGGCTGGAAGCTGTGGGAAGGGGCTGGGTGCTGTGGGAAGGGGCTGGGAGCTGTGGGAAGGGGCTGGGAGCTGTTGGAAGGGGCTGGGAGCTGTTGGAAGGGGCTGGAAGCTGTTGGAAGGGGCTGGGAGCTGTTGGAAGGGGCTGGGAGCTGTTGGAAGGGGCTGGGAGCTGTGGGAAGGGGATAACGGGGAAACAAAGGGAGAGGGCTTCATTAACTCTTAGTAGTGTTCCTCTCTGCTCCACTCAGCAGCAATCCCCTCAGCACAGGGAAGGACTGACCTTTTAACAGTCTCCTCATCCGGCCTCTAGCCCTCTCACTCAATCTCGTTTCTTTTTTTTCCTCTCCCACTCTCTCTCGCTCTAATCTCTCTCTGTTTCTCTTCTCATGGTGTTTTGATTGAGGCCTGCTGGCCCATCGTAACCTTTTAAACTACAGTAGCTACTGATACCCCTTGGGTTAGTCTGGGTTAGTTCCCTATAGGTGCATATCTGTGGATAATTACGAATAACTTCCCTAAAAGGATGAATAAGTACGGAATATAATGATAAAACAATAGATTTCCTCTCCGTTGCATCAGTCTGCCTAGCCCCCATAGGAAGGCTGCAGAGCATGCAGGAGACAGTTAGCTTTCTGTTGCCTGTCTCTCTGTTCTCCTCACACATCAATAATTCAGCATTGAAGTTGAGGATGAATTATTCACATCCTGATGTCAGACATAAGTGCACTGTGCTCACGTTACAAGGCTGCAACCCCTCTTTGAAATATACTTAAAAAGACGAGGTACCTCCGTCACAAAGGCAAACGCTAATCCACCTTCACTTTACCCTGCCTCCTCGTCGCAGTCTTCTATGCCTCCTTATACCCCTCTGCCGTCCCATTTCCAGTCGCTTCACACAAATTCAATTCTCTTTCTTTTCTTTCTTGTCACCTAGATTACATGCGTGTAGAGCGAGGCGCCTCTGTTTGAATGAGACAACACAGGGACAAGGATAAGTAGTGATGTCTGAAAAAGGGATTTGTCTGCCTATCCTCTCAGTGCACAATGCCGCCAACAATCACACAAACTAATCCCATCGCTTAAAACTCAGGGTATAAACACACGGTACGCAGGCTGTACCACCACCAGGACACAAACTCTGCTCAGATATACAGTACAGTATATATCCCTCCTTATACCGTTACTCCTCAACCCTCCTTCTGCTGCAATCATAACAGTGTGAGAAAGTCTGCGTCATACGCTAATGCTGTCTTATCTTGCCTTGGGGACTATACACACACACACTGTCTCTTTACCGCTGTGCTCAGATAAATCACTTTATTCAGCATGAAAGGCATTTCACTGTGACATTAAAAACTTGAAACTACGTATCTGTCAATATCATTCATCTACTTCTGTCTCAGCACGTCTAAAGTATATCTGTATATCTGCATGGAGATATAACCAGAATGGACACCAGTGGAGATGGTATCATTAGACAGCCACTGACTGACCATTCTATCCTAGGCACAAGGATGTGTCACAGTGTATAGGAACATCTGAGCCATACATGCAGCCCACTTTCTGAGAGGGAGACAGAGGAGGGAGAGATAGAAAGAGAGTGAGAAGGAAAGAACGAAAAGAAAGGTGGTGACGCACCACCTGCGCGTGGCGAGGCTAGACATGCCAGTAGCTCAAGGGAGAGGGCTGAGGTTAGACAGACCCAAGCCCTGACAGAACAGCGGCCTGTGCCAGGCTTGGGAGACACAGAGACTGTGGGAAGTGTCCCTGTGTGGGCACAGACTTAACCTCACCCTCCCTCCCCTCCTCTCACTTTTTTAAATGTATTTTTAAAATCTCCTGCCCACACTGCCATGAAGTGTTTAAGTAATTGTCATGTAAGAATGCACCTCAGCGTTCGCCCAGATTACCACCATCTACATTTCATACTGAGCCCTTCAGAAGAAGGTCGGGCAGGGCTGCTCCCCCTCTATACACTATCAGTAAACGTAGACACACAGAGAGGCCTGTTACAGCTCAGGTAATCACTACCAGGCCAGTGTTTGGGGTGATGGAGGGAGGTGGGATGTTACTAGTGGCCATGATGGCTCTCTGTTAGCAGGCCTGGTGGAGAGTCACACCAGGGAGGGAGACAGGTGTGAAGCTGTGACATACAGTGGCTGATAGCTGTGGTCAGAAAGCTCAGTCAATGGACCACATAATGGCAAACCCATACAATGGAGAGGTTTTGTGGCAGTCAAAATATACTTTTATTTAACTAGGCAAGTCAGTTAAGAACAAATTCTTATTTACAATGATGGCCTACCCCGGTCAAACCCGGGCAACGCTGGGCCAATGCCCTGTGAAATGTGAAATTCACTGTATACAAAATTGTGTTTATCACAAATTTCCAATAAGTAATGTGTCTATTTCACAATAACCTGTGATACTGTGTTGGGAGACTGCTGTCCAACACAAATTGATCACAATGGTAGCACTTTATTTGGACAGTCCATCTGTAGATGCTATAGAGACTATCAGTAACATTTTATCTACTAACACTAACCGCAGCTCTAACACTGACCTTAACCCTTATCCTAACCCTAAACTTAACCCTTACCCTAAAGCTAGCTGTAACCGTAAACTTAACCCTTGCCCTAACCCTTATTCTAAACCTAACCTTAACCAGAACATTAGCAAACAGTTGCTTATCAACAATTTGTTGATAGAATGGCCATCTGTAGAGCATCTACAAATTAAAAATCCGGACAATTCAAATATAAAGTGTGACCAAAACAATATTTAGGTAAGCTATGGGATGCTGATTGTGGTACATACTTGTAATATGTAGAATGTAGTAGTAAAGGAACAACCTAACAGTGGTGTAAAGTACTTAATAAGTAAAAATACTTTAAAGTACTACTTAAGTAGTTTTTTGGGGTATCTGTACTTTACTATTCATATTTTTGACAACTTTTACTTTTACTTTACTACATTCATAAAGAAAGTAATGTACTTTTTACTCCAGACATTTCCCTGACATCCAAAAGTACTAGTTAGATTTTGAATGCTTAGCAGGACAGAAAATGGTCCAATTCACACACTTATCAAGGGAAAATCCCTGGACATCCCTACTGCCTCTGATCTAACAGACTCACTAAACACAAATTCTTAGTTTGTAAATCATGTCTGAGTGTTGGAGTGTGCCCCTGGCTATCCGTAAAAATATATATATATGAAAACATTTGTGCTGTCTAGTTTGCTTAATATAAGGAATTTGAAGTGATTCATACTTTTAGATTTACTTTTGATACTTAAGTATATTTAACACCAAATACTTTTAGACTTTTACTTAACTAGTATTTTACTGGGTGACTTTCACTTTTACTTGAGTCATTTTCTATGGAGGTATCTTTACTTTTACACAAGTATGACAATTGGGTACTTTTTCCACCACTGCAACCTAATATAATTCAAATCATATACTCAGACTGTGTTCACTCTGATTGCATAAAAAAGCACATTGATTCATGATAAATAGAATGCTGTGGCTGTTTAAAAAAAAAAGAGTCTAAGCCGGGAGAGGCGGGGTTCTACTAAGTTATATGGAATATTTTAAGAAGGTCCTACCAAGCATCATTTAGCTGTTTGATTTTTTATTTTAAGACCCCTTGAAGTATCAAAATATTATATAACATCAAGCAATGGCTCAGCAGCGAAGTGGTAGGCCACACAAGCTCACAAAACAGGACCACCGAGTACTGAAGCACGTAGCGGGAAAAATTGTACGTCCTCGGTTGCAACACTCACTACCAAGTTCCAAACTGCCTCTGGAAGCAACGTCGGCACAATAACTGTTTGTTGGGAGCTTCATGAAATGAGTTTCCACGGCCGAGCAGCCGCACACAAGCCTAAGATCATCATGCGCAATGCCAAGTGTCGGTTGAGGTGGTGTAAAGCTAGCCGCCATTGGACTCTGGAGCAGTGGAAACGCATTCTAGACAATTCTTCGCTTCCAACTTTGTGGCAACAATTTGGGGAAGGCCCTTTCCTGTTTCAGCATGACAATGCCCCCGTGCACAAAGCTAGGTCCATACAGAAATTATTTGTCAAGATTGTTGTGGAAGAGCTTGACTGGCCTGCACAGAGCCCTGACCTCAACCCCATTGAACACCTTTGGGATGAATTGGAACACAGACTGACTGCGAGCCAGGCCTAATCACCCAACATCAGTGCCCAACCTCACTAATGCTTTTGTGGCTGAATGGAAGCAAGTCCCCGCAGTAATGTTCCAACATCTAGTGGAAAGCCTTCCCAGAAGAGTGGAGGATGTTATAGCAGCAGAGGGGGGACCAACTCCATATTAATGCCCATGATTTTGGAATGAGATGTTCAATGAGCAGGTGTCCACATACCTTTGGCCATGTGGCGAATAAGGAAGATCAGGATTATATTATTATAATTTTTTTACATGTATCTAACCCCTTATTTTTGGCACTAAACAGTCTCCATTTACAGTCTACTTCCATTAATTGTTTCAACTGGTACCAAGGGACCTTCAGACAAGTCGTGTGAGGCCTGTGGGCATCCAAGAGCAAATCAACTGACATGTACAAGTTTGTGACAGTCTAACCTTTACACCGAGGGGTGTGTAGTCCAAACTGTTCGGACGCTACAGACAGAATTTGGCAGATCGGCTGTACCAACTTCAGACGAGTCCCAAGATGCTTGTGGGGGTCTCAGTGCAAAACTGAGAACACATGAGAGTCTCAAAAGGTTGTAGGCCAAATCATTCGGATACTACAGCCGATTTTGTGAGATAAACGATTTTTGGGATGTCTCACTGTCTGACAAACACCACTCTAGCTCTGTCACCTTTCACCGCAGATGCGGAAGGGTTACATATGCCGATGTGGTGGATTGAGACGCATCCAATGCAAAAAAAACTGATCTCTAGCTTAAACTGACAGATTTTTATGGGGATTTTTTTATTATGCTAATTAGATGTCCGGGGGGGTGCGGACATCGACATTAGGGGGTTAAATAAATAGGAGGAAGCAACCTGTAGAGCGGAAAAAACTGCCGACGTACAGTATACTGTACAAAGCCATGGGAAGTGGAGTTTTGTTGAGATCTGCAAGTAAGACAGAGACAGTTCTGAGGCCTCTTTCTCTTTGCCCAGTCATGATTTATCGCTGTGCAGAGTTGAAAAGATGACCTCTGTCGAGAACACCTGGAGAAAGCAAACAGAGTCAACACACAAGGAGGGGAGGTCATTTTCAAAGAGCTCTTAAAAATACGTTTTTTTAATATACTAAACTTCAGTATCAGAGAGCCAACCAACCAATGTAAAGGCCACCAGTTAAAGTGCTTGCACTGTATGTAGGGGTCTGTGGTGTGTGGTCAGCATTTTGTCTCTGTGTTAAAAAAAACAATACAAAAGGGCAGCTTCCTGTGCTGGGCGACCGGGGGACAGTACCCTAGTTCTGCATTCACTAGGGTTTTAGTCACAACAATCACCGCTCAACAGCATTGTTCAGCCCTGCTTTTTCTTTTATTTTTTCTCTCTCTCTTTCTCTCTCTGTTGGTTGATGTGTCAGCAGCTGGGCCTCACAGATCTTCATCTCCGGCAGAGAGACAGAAAGGTCAGAGACTCCAGGAAATGGCCCCCAGCCACATGTTGGGCTGTTTGAGATGTGCTCGGTTCTTACCAGGGCCAAATTTAGAACCCGAGGGCCATGAAATAACCTGAAGAGCAAGTGTTTATCTTTACTATTTCGAAGTGTGGACAAGTCGTTATCATTGGATGTAGCTAGAGGGTACGTCATGTCTGCTCCCGGTGCCCTCTAGCCTCAGAGACTCCTGTGTGAATCTCAGGCTGTCCTCTACCTACAGGCTGTTTAGATGGGTTGTAGGTTGTCTTTGGTAGCTGTGGCATTTTCCCTGAGAGCAGGTCATACTCCGGAACTTTTGTGGCCACTGTCCAGACCTGGCCTGCCTGCATTATTCCCCTGTACCTCAACTGGCAGTACCTCTACCCCAGTGTTTTCCCATTGTCTCTAACTGCTGAGCTGCAGGGCCGAGAGGGACAGACAGAGCCCTGAATAGTGTGCGTGTGTACGCTTGTGCGTGCATGTGTGTGAGAGAGAGAAAGAGAGAGAGAGGAAAAGAGAGAGGGGGAGAGAGAGAGGAAGAGAGCGAGAGGAAGAGAGAGTGTGCCTCAGTGCATGCATGCGTGCATAAGTGCTGTCTGCGTGCATCTGTGCGTGTGTCCCTAGACCCAGCCATGCCCGTTACTCACCGGGCTGCGTGATGCTGTGATCCCGGCAGGACCCTGAGCCAAGCCTGCGGCGGGGCCAGGAGGAGCTCGCTAACTCCAGAACCTTTACATGTTATCAGGCCGAGTGGTGGAAACAGAGAGCTGGCAGCGCCTGCAGCTACCATTAATATTCTGGAGAGTCAGGGGCAGCAGGCGGCTGTCAGCACATGGCTCTCCAGTTTCAGATCCACTGTGGCACTGGTCCCATAAAGGAGATGGCAGACATGACTCACCTACACTACACAGCAGGACAGGGGAGCAGTAATGGGCCCACAGACGCACAGACCTACCTCAGCTCCCAGTCACCCTCCAAGCCACTGACGTCATACGACCCAGATAGACATGCCTTCCGAAATAAAATAGCCTAACCCCCCATGACCAGGAGAGAGAGAGTAACTTACCAGGCTTTGTGCATCGCTGCTCTACTGAAAATCAGGCAGAGAAACACTATGGAGTGGAAAGACAAAGTCACACTCCAAGCAGAGTGTATGAAAATAGAGGAAGGGGTATAGTTTAGGGCACCGTAGTTTGTTATGACACAAAACAACGGACGGGGTGAAAAAACATACAAAAGTGGAAATGAGAGACAGGAAAATGTCCAAATGAAAGATAAATCATGTCCAGCAGATAGAATAATGTCCTCCTTGACCAGAGGTCTGATTCTGGAGAGAAAGCCTGCACTAGCAATTTATGTTAGCAAAAAAGGCCCATGGGGCAAAAAGGAAATGAGTGTGTCCAAAAATTATTTAAGAAAGAGTTACAAAGAAACGGGAAATGAAAAATGAACACAAATGTCATTCAGACCCATAAGTTGCCTTTTCCTTTTACCAAGAAGAAACCCAAATAAGTAGACGAGTCTGATGTGGTTTTTTGAAGGTCTGTCAAATCAAGGGAGCTCCCGTTTCTTTTGGACAGGAACCAAGTTTGTCCATTCTGGGTTGAGATATGGAGGACAGCTGTCCAGGCCCTCCCAGTCAGCATCCCAGTCTACTCAAACAGAGGGCCCTCATTATATGACAACCCACACCACCATGGCTCTTTTCAGAGAACTTTAATTTGCACAGCTGGGCCTCACAGGCAACAATTAATTGTGAAATTTATGCTATGGCAAAGTCCTAATATGCCAGCGCAATCTCGGCATTGATTTTGTAAAAATCGATGTAGTTCTGGGGGCTGACTGCAGCCATTTATAGAGTTGTCAGTCCAGACTTCCTGTAGTTAGTTCTACAAGGTGAGCATGTACAATAGCTCTGGCCAGGGTTTGTTTAGGGCCAAGGCCCTGTGTGTATTGACACAGCTGCCAAGGAGGGCGACAAAGGAGAGGGAGGGAGAGGGAGGGAGAGAAGTTTGGGTAAGACTGCCTTGAGCTTTGGGTTCAGGGGCAATGATGAAGGTGAGATGCAATGCATGGGGGTGGGAGAGTTGTGTCGAAGAGGGCAAGAAATGTGATTCCCTCAGAAAAAGGAGTTTTGGCTTCCCGTATACACAATGATATCTGTTAATCTACTGTGTGGAGGAGCCAGAGTGTGTTTACATACTTGTTTTGTGAGTGTGCGTGGGTGTGTGTGTGTGTCTACACGTGGGAAAGGGAAGTAAGGAGGACTGACTCATCATTATCAGCATTCATCGTTCAGTGTGACCTCTTGCTCTGTCATCAGCATGCCGTTTGTCTGTGTCGGGATTAAAGGGCTTTTCTGCTAGAGGAAGCTTGAATGATACTTAGCCGAGGTTGCCTTAACCCTGCAGCAAATGACCTTTGTCCAAACCTCATGTTTCTCACTCCACCACAAATATCTTGAGATTAAATTGCATAGCGCACCAATGGATCTTAGCAACAATAACATAATGGAGAAACGCTTCTATTTCTACATTACTTGAGGTTCTAGGTTTCCTGAATTATTAAACACAAATTTGTCAAGGTTACACTTGGATCAATCAGCAATTGCAAGATTAGTCTAGCAGTGTGTTGTTTTGATTGAAGCAGTAAGGCTCTTCTCTCCTCCAGAGGTGATGTTTATAAAGAGAGAGAGGCTCTTCTCTCCTCCAGAGGTGATGTTGATAAAGAGAGAGGCTCTTCTCTCCTCCAGAGGTGATATTGATAAAGAGACAGGCTCTTCTCTCCTCCAGAGGTGATGTTGATAAAGAGAGAGGCTCTTCTCTCCTCCAGAGGTGATGTTGATAAAGAGAGAGGCTCTTCTCTCCTCCAGAGGTGATGTTGATAAAGAGAGAGGCTCTTCTTTCCTCCAGAGGTGATGTTGATAAAGAGAGAGGCTCTTCTCTCCTCCAGAGGTGATGTTGATAAAGAGAGAGGCTCTTCTCTCCTCCAGAGGTGATGTTGATAAAGAGAGAGGCTCTTCTTTCCTCCAGAGGTGATGTTGATAAAGAGAGAGGCTCTTCTCTCCTCCAGAGGTGATGTTAATAAAGAGAGAGGCTCTTCTCTCCTCCAGAGGTTATGTTAATAAAGAGAGAGAGGCTCTTCTCTCCTCCAGAGGTGATGTTGATAAAGAAAGATAGGATCTTCTCTCCTCCAGAGGTGATGTTGATAAAGAAAGACAGGCTCTTCTCTCCTCCAGAGGTGATGTTGATAAAGAGAGGCTCTTCTCTCCTCCAGAGGTGATGTTGATAAAGAGAGAGGCTCTTCTCTCCTCCAGAGGTGATGTTGATAAAGATAGGCTCTTCTCTCTTCCAGAGGTGATGTTGATAAAGAGAGAGGCTCTTCTCTCCTCCAGAGGTTATGTTGATAAAGAGACAGGCTCTTCTCTCCTCCAGAGGTTATGTTGATAAAGAGAGGGAGGTTCTTCTCTCCGCCAGAGGTTATGTTGATAAAGAGAGAGGCTCTTCTCTCCTCCAGAGGTGATGTTAATAAAGAGAGAGAGGCTCTTCCCTCCTCCAGAGGTTATGTTGATAAAGAGAGAGGCTCTTCTCTCCTCCAGAGGTGATGTTGATAAAGAGAGAGGCTCTTCTCTCCTCCAGAGGTGATGTTAATAAAGAGAGAGGCTCTTCTCTCCTCCAGAGGTGATGTTGATAAAGAGAGAGAGGCTCTTCTCTCCTCCAGAGGTGATGTTAATAAAGAGAGAGAGGCTCTTCTCTCCTCCAGAGGTTATGTTAATAAAGAGAGAGAGGCTCTTCTCTCCTCCAGAGGTGATGTTGATAAAGAGAGAGGCTCTTCTCTCCTCCAGAGGTGATGTTAATAAAGAGAGAGGCTCTTCTCTCCTCCAGAGGTGATGTTAATAAAGAGAGAGGCTCTTCTCTCCTCCAGAGGTGACGTTGACAAAGAGAGGGAGGTTCTTCTCTCTGCCAGAGGTTATGTTAATAAAGAGAGAGGCTCTTCTCTCCTCCAGAGGTGATGTTAATAAAGAGAGAGGCTCTTCTCTCCTCCAGAGGTGATGTTGATAAAGAGAGGGAGGTTCTTCTCTCCTCCAGAGGTGATGTTGATAAAGAGAGAGGCTCTTCTCTCCTCCAGAGGTGATGTTAATAAAGAGAGAGAGGCTCTTCTCTCCTCCAAGAGGTGATGTTGATAAAGAGAGAGGCTCTTCTCTCCTCCAGAGGTGATGTTGATAAAGAGAGGGAGGTTCTTCTCTCCGCCAGAGGTGATGTTGATAAAGAGAGAGGCACTTCTCTCCTCCAGAGGTCATGTTGACAAAGAGAGAGGCTCTTCTTTCCTCCAGAGGTGATGTTGATAAAGAGAGAGGCTCTTCTCTCCTCCAGAGGTGATGTTAATAAAGAGAGAGAGGCTCTTCTCTCCTCCAGAGGTTATGTTGATAAAGAAAGAGGCTCTTCTCTCCTCCAGAGGTGATGTTGATAAAGAGAGAGGCTCTTCTCTCCTCCAGAGGTGATGTTGATAAAGAGAGAGACTCTTCTCTCCTCCAGAGGTGATGTTGATAAAGAAAGATAGGCTCTTCTCTCCTCCAGAGGTGATGTTGATAAAGAAAGACAGGCTCTTCTCTCCTCCAGAGGTGATGTTGATAAAGAGAGGCTCTTCTCTCCTCCAGAGGTTATGTTGATAAAGAGAGAGGCTCTTCTCTCCTCCAGAGGTGATGTTGATAAAGATAGGCTCTTCTCTCCTCCAGAGGTGAGGTTGATAAAGAGAGGCTCTTCTCTCCTCCAGAGGTGATGTTGATAAAGAGACAGGCTCTTCCCTCCTCCAGAGGTTATGTTGATAAAGAGAGGGAGGTTCTTCTCTCCGCCAGAGGTTATGTTGATAAAGAGAGAGGCTCTTCTCTCCTCCAGAGGTGATGTTAATAAAGAGAGAGAGGCTCTTCTCTCCTCCAGAGGTGATGTTGATAAAGAGAGAGGCTCTTCTCTCCTCCAGAGGTGATGTTAATAAAGAGAGAGGCTCTTCTCTCCTCCAGAGGTGATGTTGATAAAGAGAGAGAGGCTCTTCTCTCCTCCAGAGGTGATGTTAATAAAGAGAGAGAGGTTCTTCTCTCCTCCAGAGGTTATGTTAATAAAGAGAGAGAGGCTCTTCTCTCCTCCAGAGGTGATGTTGATAAAGAGAGAGGCTCTTCTCTCCTCCAGAGGTGATGTTGATAAAGAGAGAGGCTCTTCTCTCCTCCAGAGGTGATGTTAATAAAAAGAGAGGCTCTTCTCTCCTCCAGAGGTGATGTTAATAAAGAGAGAGGCTCTTCTCTCCTCCAGAGGTGACGTTGATAAAGAGAGGGAGGTTCTTCTCTCCGCCAGAGGTTATGTTGATAAAGAGAGAGGCTCTTCTCTCCTCCAGAGGTGATGTTGATAAAGAGAGAGAGGCTCTTCTCTCCTCCAGAGGTGATGTTAATAAAGAGAGAGAGGCTCTTCTCTCCTCCAGAGGTTATGTTAATAAAGAGAGAGAGGCTCTTCTCTCCTCCAGAGGTGATGTTGATAAAGAGAGAGGCTCTTCTCTCCTCCAGAGGTGATGTTGATAAAGAGAGAGGCTCTTCTCTCCTCCAGAGGTGATGTTAATAAAGAGAGAGAATCTTCTCTGCTCCAGAGGTAATGTTAATAAAGAGAGAGGCTCTTCTCTCCTCCAGAGGTGACGTTGATAAAGAGAGGGAGGTTCTTCTCTCCGCCAGAGGTTATGTTGATAAAGAGAGAGGCTCTTCTCTCCTCCAGAGGTGATGTTAATAAAGAGAGAGGCTCTTCTCTCCTCCAGAGGTGATGTTGATAAAGAGAGGGAGGTTCTTCTCTCCTCCAGAGGTGATGTTGATAAAGAGAGAGGCTCTTCTCTCCTCCAGAGGTGATGTTAATAAAGAGAGAGAGGCTCTTCTCTCCTCCAGAGGTGATGTTGATAAAGAGAGAGGCTCTTCTCTCCTCCAGAGGTGATGTTGATAAAGAGAGGGAGGTTCTTCTCTCCTCCAGAGGTGATGTTGATAAAGAGAGAGGCTCTTCTCTCCTCCAGTGGTGATGTTAATAAAGAGAGAGAGGCTCTTCTCTCCTCCAGAGGTGATGTTGATAAAGAGAGAGGCTCTTCTCTCCTCCAGAGGTGATGTTAATAAAGAGAGAGGCTCTTCTCTCCTCCAGAGGTGATGTTAATAAAGAGAGAGGCTCTTCTCTCCTCCAGAGGTGACGTTGATAAAGAGAGGGAGGTTCTTCTCTCCGCCAGAGGTTATGTTGATAAAGAGAGAGGCTCTTCTCTCCTCCAGAGGTGATGCTAATAAAGAGAGAGGCTCTTCTCTCCTCCAGAGGTGATGTTGATAAAGAGAGAGAGGCTCTTCTTTCCTCCAGAGGTGATGTTGATAAAGAGAGAGGCTCTTCTATCCTCCAGAGGTGATGTTAATAAAGAGAGAGAGGCTCTTCTCTCCTCCAGAGGTTATGTTGATAAAGAAAGACAGGCTCTTCTCTCCTCCAGAGGTGATGTTGATAAAGAGAGAGGCTCTTCTCTCCTCCAGAGGTGATGTTGATAAAGAGAGAGGCTCTTCTCTCCTCCAGAGGTGATGTTGATGAAGAGAGAGGCTCTTCTCTCCTCCAGAGGTGATGTTGATAAAGAGAGAGACTCTTCTCTCCTCCAGAGGTGATGTTGATAAAGAAAGATAGGCTCTTCTCTCCTCCAGAGGTGATGTTGATAAAGAAAGACAGGCTCTCCTCTCCTCCAGAGGTTATGTTGATAAAGAGAGGGAGGTTCTTCTCTCCGCCAGATGTTATGTTCATAAAGAGAGAGGCTCTTCTCTCCTCCTGAGGTGATGTTGATAAAGATAGGCTCTTCTCTCCTCCAGAGGTGATGTTGATAAAGAGAGAGGCTCTTCTCTCCTCCAGAGGTGATGTTGATAAAGAGACAGGCTCTTCTCTCCTCCAGAGGTTATGTTGATAAAGAGAGGGAGGTTCTTCTCTCCGCCAGAGGTTATGTTGATAAAGAGAGAGGCTCTTCTCTCCTCCAGAGGTGATGTTAATAAAGAGAGAGAGGCTCTTCTCTCCTCCAGAGGTGATGTTGATAAAGAGAGAGGCTCTTCTCTCCTCCAGAGGTGTGGTTGATAAAGAGAGAGGCTCTTCTCTCCTCCAGAGGTGATGTTAATAAAGAGAGAGGCTCTTCTCTCCTCCAGAGGTGATGTTAATAAAGAGAGAGGCTCTTCTCTCCTCCAGAGGTGACGTTGATAAAGAGAGGGAGGCTCTTCTCTCCTCCAGAGGTGATGTTAATAAAGAGAGAGGCTCTTCTCTCCTCCAGAGGTGATGTTGATAAAGAGAGGGAGGTTCTTCTCTCCTCCAGAGGTGATGTTGATAAAGAGAGAGGCTCTTCTCTCCTCCAGAGGTGATGTTAATAAAGAGAGAGAGGCTCTTCTCTCCTCCAGAGGTGATGTTGATAAAGAGAGAGGCTCTTCTCTCCTCTAGAGGTGATGTTGATAAAGAGAGAGGCTCTTCTCTTCTCCAGAGGTGATGTTGATAAAGAGAGAGGCTCTTCTCTCCTCCAGAGGTTATGTTGATAAAGAGAGAGAGGCACTTCTCTCCTCCAGAGGTGATGTTGATAAAGAGAGAGAGGCACTTCTCTCCTCCAGAGGTGATGTTGATAAGGAGAGGGAGGCTCTTCTCTTCTCCAGAGGTGATGTTAATAAAGAGAGGCACTTCTCTCCTCCAGAGGTGATGTTGATAAAGAGAGAGGCTCTTCTCTCCTCCAGAGGTTATGTTGATAAAGAGAGAGAGGCTCTTCTCTCCTCCAGAGGTGATGTTGATAAAGAGAGAGGCACTTCTCTCCTCTAGAGGTGATGTTGATAAGGCGAGGGAGGCTCTTCTCTTCTCCAGATGTGATGTAACTCCCCATTATCTTGTTAAAGATAACAAACAGAAGAAGTCACTCTGTCCAAGAAGTCAGACACAAAGTGTAATTGAAATTCCACTGAGCAGAAACTCCCTGCTCTCGCACTGGAAATACCAGTCAGACTCAACTTTACTTACATAATAGTGTATAGCCAACACCACCACAGAGACACAGACTCCTTGAGTCAGTAACCACGGATGCCAACCAGACAACAAAGACACCAAACATCCAGAATGACGACTATGTCTTTAGTGGTCAGCGCACACTGGACTGTGAAGAAACAACACAGCAGGACTTGGACATGCAGAGAACTTGACTAGTGTTCCATAAAAAATGGCCATCAGGAAACAGTCTATTTGGGGACATTTCTGCCACCGACAAACTCCTAATAGTGTGAGAGTAAAATAAAAAAACAATTCCTAATAGAATACAACCTTGCTGAATTAGAACAACGGAAGCTGTGCCTATGGGACCATATGTCACAACCTACTGTAAGAATATTTTGAAGATAAATACACAACGCAGAGGACGAGAGGTCAATAGAGTACTAACGATCAATGGAAATAGTGTTTTGTTCTGTAATATCAATGGGTCAGAGACATGGGAGGAATTTCAGTCCCGGACTCATAGCTACATGGCAAGTTCTCATTGGTCCAAATTGTTTATACATTGAACCTGAAATAGGATACTTGTTATTTGGGCATTGGACCAGTTTTATTGCAAGGAATTCTAATTGGTCAACCACAGGCTAGGGCTGGGTTATACAACTGCATCCTGTCTCTTTGTTCTGTGGAGAGAATCACAGGAGAGAATCATTGGAGAGAATCACGGGAGAGAATCACAGGAGAGAATCACTGGAGAGAATCACGGGAGAGAATCACAGGAGAGAATCACTGGAGAGAATCACGGGAGAGAATCACAGGAGAGAATCACGGGAGAGAATCACGGGAGAGAATCACGGGAGAGAATCACTGGAGAGAATCACGGGAGAGAATCACGGGAGAGAATCACTGGAGAGAATCTCAAGAGAGAATCTCAGGAGAGAATCACTGAGGACAGGGGAGCATGAACATCACCAGCTACCTCCCCACATGATTTGTTCTCTTTGAATAAACCTATTTTCCTCCCCCTGATTTGCTTTGGGGTCTGTGTTATTGAAGAGTAACATCAACTGCTGACACTATCGTCATATTTAATTGACCAATACTGATATAAAAATCAAGGGAAAATAAATCAAATTAGGCGCTGGAAAGTAATGTAATTATTTAGCACTTCAGTGAGTAGGAGAGTTGGGGGGGGGGCGAACATTCTCGAAATGACAGGATTTGATGCGGAAAATGTGTTCCACTGTCAATATAATTTATATCTGTGTGGATGAGCAGTGGGGGTGGTGAGGAGGGGTGATATATTGCAGCTCAATCATACTGACTCCTTCAAGCTGAGTCTTAACGCAATGA